>NC_079160.1:61617206-61842206 GCF_947563725.1 Argiope bruennichi | reverse complement strand
ATCATTGAATCTAAACAAATACTATCGTCTGCTAGAAAAAATATTATCTAGCAGACTATGCAAATATATTATCAAGCTGTGCAAATTTTAATTATCGTCTGAGTGAAAATACATAAAAATATATTATAAATTTATTATATATTTAAAGAAACCATCTGCATCAAATAATTGCAGGCGGAAAAAATTTTTCATCTATTGAATTTGTCGCGCAATCGTTCTGTTATGTAAATTTTTGTTTATGTAAAAATGTTATTTATGTTACGACATTAAATAATAATAAATAACAGAATATATCTATTAAAATACAAACTTTGGCATAGAGAATGTTAATCTAACGATTATTTATCTACCATTCTCGTAGATTTCGAAATTCATATGAAATAGGAAGAACATATTTTTGAAAATAGCGTCATTCGATTTGATATACGGATTCCAAACATACACCTAATTCCAGCCATATCACGATAAAAAAAAATGTCCGACATTCGAATAAGATACCTAACAAATGCGAAAATGTGAACACTCCTCATGCAAATTCTGTCATGATTGCTATTTCGTTCCGATCTGTTGCCACTCTCAAAAAAATATCAAAAATTATTCTGACACTTTTTCATACAAATGTATTATATTTTACGATGTCTTAGAATTCGAAATACGTTCCTTTTAAATTTATTCAGTAAGGACTGGTATTTATTTTTTTCGAAGAACATCTTCTATCAAATCCAAAATTGAATTGGATGTCAAGATTTTTTCTCTGTCGTTAAGGACTTTGAAAGAAGGAAATATTACAAAATTTCCCTTTAAATTTTGGGGGTTCCTATATTTTTTATATTTGAATTCCTTTTTAGTAGAAGCAATCAATGAAACTAAATTTTATTTTATGTATATATTAAAATGGAAAAAAAGTATTGTTATTAAAATATTTAATGCTTTTATAAAAGCCAAAGTACCTGAGAAAAATATGTCAATGCTTATTTCAAATCTAAACTGAGATAATTATTGTTATATTGAAATTTTAAAAAACAAAAACCATTAGGCTATCTATTATCTTTAAGTTTTTAAAAGAAATTTGGTTTGGATTTTAGGTATTTTTTAACTATTTTTAACTTAAAATTTCACAGAACGCTTTTTTAGAAGATAATACAAAAGTGATATGATTACTTTTATATTTTTCAAAATAAATCAATTGCTAACAACTTTCATTTCAATAAAGCAGAAACCAACAATGGTAAAAGAACGGTGCAATTTGGTTAGTTTTATGAAAAGAGCTTGTTTAATTCTTTTCGAAATAATTCAGATGCAAAAAACAACCAACAAATGAAAAGCTCCCCGGAATTATGTTAAATTTAAGACGTCATAAAATATGAATACATCGCTCAAAAATGCATGAGAAAGAAACAACACGCCTCATAAATGCATACTTCAAAAATGCATGAGAAACAACACACCTGGGAAGCAACAGACCTCAAAAATACATCGAAAACAACACATCACAAAAAATGAATAACAAAAACATACCTCAAAAATGCATGAGAAACAGAAAACCTCATAAATGCATAACAAAATAGCTCAAAAATGAATGAGAAACAAAAAACCTCATAAATGCATAACAACATCTCATAAATGCATTACAACATACCTCAAAAATGGACGAGAAACAACACCTCATAAATGCATGAGAAACAACATGCCTCATACATGCATAACAACTTATCTCAAAAATATATGAAACTCGGCACACCATTAATAAAGAGTGTAACAAAAAAAAAGTTTTTAAATAGATAAGTGAATAGCCAGTAGTAGCCAATGAAGTATCCTTACCTTGGACTATTTATTATATACTGAGTGATTTATATAACCACAGTATAGCGTGTTCTTTTAATGATATATTGAAAAGAATCTTGTATGCATTTTGACTCGCCTTTTTTGAGAAATTGACAAAATTCGATGCAAATCTACAACTTGAGTGTACGTATTAAATTGTTATTACCTTGTTTGTTTCAAATGCCCATTTACATGCGATAATAACTTTGTAATGTATCCTACTATTAATAAATACAGCAATGGTAACATCAGATGTCATATTATGACAATTATAATATTATAGAATACTGTTCGTAGCTATTTTACACCTTTGCAAAAAATAATGCATTTTCATTTATGGGTGATAATTTTTTACTATTTAGAACATGAAATTTATGCTCACATGAGCCAAAGATTAGAAAATAATACAAAATTTCAGATAAATAATATAGAATTATCCATTTTTATAAAGACTTTCATGGAATCCATTAAGTAAAGATGAAAACAAGATTCACTATGTATTGGAAACCAAAATTCCAAATAGAATCTTAGACTTATATTTTGTTGAGAAAAAAAAATCTGCATGAGATTTTGAAAAGCAGAGTACTAATATATTATTAATTTTTTAACCCATAACTAGAGACATGGATTTCCTTACATAATCAGAGACATGATGTCAAAACGACTCCATTGTTATTTTTCTTTGTCTTTTGTAACCAGCATTGAAATTTATTTTGGAAATACAATACATTATGAAAATTATGTAGTTGCTAAAAATATTAATAGTAAAAATGCTAAATGTTTTAATATTAAATGTTGGAAAGATAATATATAAAAAAACCTAAAGAATTTTTAATGAGTATTTATTTCGTTTAAATATTGCGAAATAAACTTACGCTTAAAAATGTTAAAATTTAACAAACAAAATTGAAGAATACAATATTTTAAAATATTATTTAAGGAATATTTCTTCATTCATTTTGCATTATTCAAATTAAAAGCAATTTCAAAGTCATGCACTAACTCTATAAATAACAACAAAACATTGAAAAAGAATCACTCGGTTATTTGCATATGTTCATACTTATACTTTGGCCAACATACTGCTGAAAGAACAACTTGAAATTACTCAGGAGATGATTGTATTCAAAGACAAAATACCACCTGATAATCAGAGCTAATGAACAACGCGCAGTCATTTTGACTCTCTTCCCTAGGTACGAGTTATATGTGACTGCATTGCAATTCAGTTAAACATTAATATATTAAAGTTAAATATTAATATATTCATTTACAATAAATATATATATTCAGTTATTAAAATATTTCAATATTAATATTATGAATATTAATATATTATTAATATAATTTACAATTCTTTCAAAAAATGAATCTGGCATAAAGTATCCTATTTTAAAATCACTGGATTTTAATTGAATTTTTGTGTTACTGAAAAACACACAAAGGACATGCAGGGCATGTTATTAAACAATGTATTTAATGATTTTGTGTTTCTAACACTTCTTTCTAGATAGCTTTTAAACGAATAAAACAAGTACGATAAAAATGAAAATAACAAACATTATACACCATGTGAAAGATACATTGCTCAAAATAATCTCCTAGCAGAGTAATATTTTTTATATGCACCAACATGTAGCCTTTCACGGCCGTTTTTATGTGGTTTGGCACAGATGAAATGTAATATTCCATCTTAGCCGTAAACGCCTACAGCAATGACAGGAGCAGTAAACAGCTTGGAGCTCATTTTTTTTATTTCATATATTTATTTATTTTTTCATCTGTGAACTTTTATTCCAATTCACTTACTAAGGTGTACATATAAATAAGTTCCGTTCGTTCATAAAATAGAAAGGATAGAATTCTTTTTTTTATGCGCAAAGTTGCTTTGCTATCTAGCATTGTAGCTTGGAACGCAATTTCACAGCTCATTTCGAAAACACGAATGGCAACATGCCAATGAAACGAAATAAAAAGCCGACGTGGGCGTGTGACTCAAAGAATCATTATGAATTTTTCACTTTCAGAAAGTAAAAATGCAAAATACATTAAAGCAAAAAAAAAGTACGTATTCGTTTAATGTCGAGTATCATTAAATTGAAACTTTAAAGCGAAGACGACAGACAGATAATACTCTTTTCTAAAACTTCTCATTCATACAATTCTTACACGCTAATGATTTCATCAAGATTTAGAAAAGTGGAGTTCAAAATAAAAATTGTTTTTGTTTGGTAAAATAACACTTTGAAGCTGGGAGAAAAGCGTTTAGAATGGTAAATTGGAAGAAAAATGTTCTTAATACACGTTTAGAAAAAAAATAGAAATAAATAAGAATGCAAACATCGTCTGCATGAAAAATAGCAAAAAGAAATTATATATTTGCATTGAGTTAAAGAAAACGATTTTTTTTTTCTTTT
This sequence comes from Argiope bruennichi, assembly GCF_947563725.1. Taxonomy (NCBI): domain Eukaryota; kingdom Metazoa; phylum Arthropoda; class Arachnida; order Araneae; family Araneidae; genus Argiope; species Argiope bruennichi. The sequence continues at coordinate 61,837,965 of NC_079160.1, read as the reverse complement.
TGCTGCGACGGTGGAATGAATTTCAAAAGAAATATCTCTATTGAGTTTCTGTTCACTAAAAATATTATGAAATTAATAAAAATGACTTAACGCATTTTTAAAAGTATTTCTATTTAAATCCCACTAATGGCTCAGTTATTCATTCCCTGATTTATGAATAAATGTTTTTTAACCAAGAACATCAACAAAAACTTAAATGCAATTTATTGTTTGTAATTTAATCCTCAGTTTAAAATACATCATGCAGTACTTCCTGTTTGATAATTTAAAATGTCTTAAAATTTCCATCGAATCTGGTGTGTTGTAAATATTGAATTCATATTATTTAACGTTATAGATGTTGTTTACAAATTTAAAAGTTATTAAACATCTAAAACAACAAACATCCCGATTAAAAATGCTTTAGTTTATGTTTTAGCTACAAAACGTGTTATATACCTACCTCCCTTATAAAAAATACTGCCTTTGATATATTTATTTAATTTTTATTGAATTTGTAATTTATTCATGAAAAAGCATGTTGAACTGGTTAAATAAACTTGAATTTTCTCCCTATTTTTATTTCATTTCAAACCTATATTTTATTGTGGTGTCCTTGAATTCGAGGACATAAGAGAACTCTTCGAATCATCTATTTAGATTACAAAAATACCCGTGGCCGCTGACTTAAATTTTTGCTATATTTTCTTTTCTTCTTATTTATATTTTATAATAACGTATCTAAGAAATGCGCGTGACTTTACATGTTAATATATAGGGAATTCCTATCGGAAAGTTAATATTATCAAAGAATTTCTAAATGTAGAACGTAATATAATTGCACATTTTCAACTATTCCTTTTAAAGGCGTAGAATAGCAGTACTCTTGTTTTCGATTTTTTTTTTTATAATTTTATTGAAACATGAATACAAATAAAATATTAGGGTTGCCTAAATGAAAAATGGAACTTGAGATTGCTCCAGAATGACTTTAGGATCAGACTGAACAGGGATATAAAGAGCGTAGAAGTTGTGCACTATATACGGCATTCAACTTTGAAAGCTGTTCGTGGTAGATTTAAAAGATCGAAAGTAAAGTCGCGCTATACATGGATGATTCTAGATCGCAACAAAGGGCGGTAGTTCCGTTTCTGATTCTTCGATTGCCGTGGACCACTCGTGATTGATTTACTACTCCAATGAAGCATTGTCAATTCAATAAGTAAGTAATCAAAAGTAAACGTCCAGGCCTTCTCACACAACAAGTGATCCTTCTCCTTGACAATGACTGCTTATATGCCTCCCGTGTAACGCAAACGACCTTAAAAATATCCCGTTAGAAAATGTTGGGACACCCTCTCTACAGTCCGGATTTGTCACCTTGTGACTTCCACTTAAGATAACATTAAAGGGCACACGTTTCCAATCGGACGACAAAGTGAAAGAAGCAGAACAAGACTTCCTCAAGAATCAACCACCATCTTTCTACAGCAAATGCATAGATCTGCTACCTAAACGATGGGATCTGTGTTAAAACGCCCATGGCGATTTCTTTTAATTTCCAATAAAGATATTCTTTCCATTCCACTACTCCACTTTTCATTTGGGCAATACTTATAATATTATCATTTGATAATATATGATCAGGGTCTGCCACTTTCATAAAGATATGGACTAGTGGTAAAAAAAAAGAATGGAAGAATGATGGTAAAAAGCTCTGAATGTACTAAAATATTTCTTCAAAGATAAAATAAAAGAATTCAAAATAAACATTAAGTAAATTTGATGAAAAATGCTATATGCTTATTTCTTATTGGATGACTTTTGTATGGACAAGACTTTTGACTTTCACAGTACCTATAGTGTATAGTATTAAAGATTTAAAAATGTATTGCTTTCAAAGTTATCGAACTGAGGACCACATTAAGAGATAATAAGTTTACAGATATGCCACCATTTGTTTCTACAGCATGGTCCTCGAAATTTGTCCTTGTACCCATAGATACTCCGATAATTCAGGCATGGTCATTCCAAGCATGTGAACTAGGTCTCGTGGCAGATCGTCAGTTATCATCGAAATGGCTCACCAAGTTCAGTTATACGTGAAGTTCGACGGTTGCTTTACTACTAAGCTTTTGTTGTAGTCTTTTGCAATAATATTATCCATTATTCTTTTTAAGTACTGAAATTTGTGTTACACACTCATCAGAAATTTTTTGATACTTCTTCTAAATCAACCCATGTTTATAGTTTTAAAAATGAAAAGATAAAGGCTCATTTTGTTCTTGATGGCTCGGAGGAAAAATGACTCAAACTGTTTTCCTTTTTCACTGATAAATGATACACATATATGAAACGGTAATCTTCAGATAAGTGTCAAAATTTACAGTTTTTAGTTTTTGAAAATCTAGGCTGGATAGTCGCGAACCGGATACTCGGGAGTGTAATGTATTACGAAATACCGGTTATCCGAATTGAAATGGGAATTGACAGGATTCAAATAGATGGAAATTCGGATAATCACACATAACTCGGATTAAAAAAAAAAAAAGATGTCAGACAGAAAAAAAATGATTTTTTTAAGTCCTGAAAGTAAGTTTAACAAGCATAGAACATCAATAACTACAAAAACTTTACTATTTACTTGATTGCGATTTAAAAAGCTTAATAATTCAAAGATTTCTAGCAAATTTGGAATTTTTCTTATTTTCTTTTTTCTTCGAAATCGATTTGGATAATTGGACTTCAGAAAACTGGAGCTCCTCTTTATTTGCAATTGCCGAATTAAAAACAAAGAAAGATTTTACAGTCCTACCTACAGTCGTCATTATAAAAAGTTGCGACATATATAATTTATTTTGCTTTACTATTGATTTTTTTTCACCTGCTTTATTTACTTTTTTATCTTTTACTTTCCAATTTATTCACTTTTATTCCAGAATGAACGGATTACTGCGATTCCACACATGCCTTTTAAAGCATCCTACGCATCAATTATACATTCATTGTTCGCTACCTTGCATTACAAATGCTTCGTTTTTACACAAACATTAACTTTCTATTTTAACAATTAAATTTTCAAGAAAAAAAAGATTGACTGAATCGGTAAAGTGAACTAGTTCCTTTCCGGACGCTTGTTCCATTCTTCGAATAAGAGAGCAGGTGTCTTTTGTTTTCAGAGCGAAGGTTAAATAGATGTTTCAGTTAAAACACAATAGAAGTCCTGAAATGTGACTCGTTTGTTTATTAAGAAATTTCCATTGAGCTTTAATTCTGGGGCCTTTCAATCAAAGAATTTTTTTTCTATTGATTTAAAGAAAGAAAACAGCGAGAGAACGCTCGTTCTCACACATACACTTTGTTCATGAAGCTTAAAATTTTAATTCTGTGTTAATGAGCATAAGATTTCACAATGCTGCATTTTTTTTATTCATTAGATGAATGGTTGTTATTTTTAAGGTCAGTAATCACTGAATTTAAACGTTATTGCTTGTTGCCAATAATTGTTTACAAAGATTCTAGTACCAAAAAATAAGGGACAATAACATTAAATAAAAGGACAATGAAGTGCTAAAAGTTATAGTTTGAGAAGTTAATTAACTTTTTTAAATGTATTTAAAGGAATGTGAAGAATTTTTACATATTTATAAGTGTTGTGAAAGGATTTTAAAGATTACTGAAATAGTAGAATTTTTAGTACACGTGATCAAATAATCCGTACAAGTGTTTACATTAACAAATATTAATATTACTGTACTTTTCTGAAAAAAAATCCCTGCTTTTTTGTGCTTAATCCAGTCGACTTTGAATTCACCAAAATAAACGTGAGATGAAAGATGAAGAATCAGATGTTTACTTTTTAAACAATATATAACGCGAATTATAGAGAAACAGGTTTTGACCTATTGATTTGCTGCAAATTTGGAGTACTTTGAAAATATGAATTCTTATTCTATGTGTAGTCATTTACACTCCTATCAGGGCTGGTTTAGGACGTATAAATTCCAGCTTGGAACATTTTTGGGCGGTAATTTAATTTTAAGTTTTAAAGAATTTAGATTACTGAAATTATTAAGGGTATTACTGAAAATGTCAAGTTGAGAACAAAAGACAACGTTCTCCTCTTGACTTCTTAGTATAATAAAACATTATGACGCATTTTATATCTCTTAATGAAAAATAGTGAAGTATTGAAGAGAACCGAGTATATAATTTGAAAAATAAGGGCTTCCAGTTTGAACTGAAATTTAACAGAAATCTGCAATTTTTGAGAAGAGACCACATGCCAAACTTTATTTACCGTTTTTATAGTTCTTAAGTTACAATGCCCCACGAATAGGCCTTAACCTTTAATCCAAAATATGACAGGGATCTACGATTTTGAAGAGAATCATATATTCTAAATTTAATTCTTCTTGTTCGAGTCTCGAGTTATCATATCTAAATGCAGATGTACAGAAAGATAGACTACCCGCAAACGGATTTCTTCCAATATTTGGTGTAAAACCCCTTTCTTTGGCGAGGGGTTTCTTTTGTATGAGCGGTAGAGACAGTGATCACACCTTTTTAGTCCCAAAATTTTTATTCACAGGTTCATAAGGGACACAGCACAGATTACGACATAAAATTATGAAAATATTACAAGAAACAACATCACGATCTAGCAGAGCGACCTTCCTCTGCTGCCTCTCAGCCAGTTCTCTCTCTCTCCTTCTTTCTCCTCCCCCACTTCCGTTAGGCAAGCGGGGTTACTCTCAGGGGTGAGAAGGGTTGCCAAAATTGGCATGTCTTACATTTGGTAAAACCACAATTTGTGTTTTAATTATGTACCATATTTTAAACCGTCATTCTCTACCCATTATTTAATTATTGCGCTCACAGACGAAATGGATAGCAATCTGATGCGAGATTCTTTAAACCCTGATTTTCGAAGTTAAGCAGTGCTCTTGATCACTCACTATTTTGAGAGTTAAAGTCTTGTACGCAAAAGTAGTATGCAAGGGGTTTATATAGGATGGGCAATAGATACTTTCATTTTGAAAATCGTATCGTAAACGTTAACTATCTATTAACTGTTGTTGTTTGCAATAACACATTTAATAGAAATGATAAAAATGAACCATCTTAATATGGTATCTATTAATAGGTGTTGTTTGCAATAATCCATTTAATATAAATAATAAAAATGAACCATCTTAATACTGTACATATTAATCGGTGTTGTTTGCAATAATCCATTTAATAGAAAAGATAAAAATGAACCATATTAATACGGTATCTATTAATCGGTGCTGTTTGCAATGATCCATTTAATAGAAATAATAAAAATGAACCATCTTAATACGGTACCTATTAATCGGTGTTGTTTGCAATAATTCATTTAAAAGAAATGATAAAAATGAACCATCTTAATACGATATCTATTAATCGGTGTTGTTTGCAATAATCCATTTAATAGAAATGATAAAAATGAACCACCACAATGTGGTATCTATTAATTGGTGTTGTTTGCAATAATCCATTTAAAAAAAATGATAAAAATGAACCATCTTAATACGGTACCTATTAATCGGTGTTGTTTGCAATAATTCATTTAATAGAAATGATAAAAATGAACCACCACAATGTGGTATCTATTAATTGGTGTTGTTTGCAATAATCCATTTAAAAGAAATGACAAAAATGAACTACCCCAATATATAACTTTGAATCAAATGGTACAAGCAAAATTTCGATAAGAATCACTATAGAGCGACATTATCCAAAACCGTAGTTTTATGATAAACTGACAATAGTTTTAAAACAGATAAAAGTTTTTCAATTTTATTTTCTGTTCGGTAAAATAAACGACGCGTACTGTTTGAAATCGTTTTTTTTTTTTAAGTTTATTTTTTGTATTTTTGAAAAAGGGATTTCTAGAATAAGTCACTTATTTTTTAATGCAATCAGAAACAGACAATTAGTTGTTGAATATATGTGTGAGCAATTTTGTCCCTATTTAATTCAATATTTAAAAATTACTTGTTTTGTGATATTCGAAAAAAAAACTTTAATTTATTTTCAATCATAAGAATGTAGATCTATCGTTTAATATATTAATTAAGTATAATTAGGTATTTACATAACATATTTAATAATATTGAAATTATATTGCATATAAATGAAGATGAAAAGAAAAATAAATTAGAAGTTAAATACTTCGTATAATCGTTTTTTTAAATATTATTTTTATTTCGAAGCAAATCAAGAATACAGTCTTTCTCCTAATTAAAAAAAAATTCTAAATAGTTTTCCTAATTAAATGGATATGGAACACAACTATAAATTTAGAAAAGTTTATAAACAAAATTTTTATTGATCTATGGAATTTTTAAAAAGTTATCCTCTTCTTTAAATTATATAAATTATTAAACAAAATGTAAAAGTTGAGGAAAAGCATTATTTACGGTTAATTCTGATCATAATTAAATAAAAAAGTCAAATGGAAAAAAACGAAAAGATAAGATAGAATATTTTAACAGGATAAATCTGAAATTGAGTGAATCTTTTTCTTTTATAAAGCTTATTTCCACCATGACAATGAAATTATGCTGAAATGTATTTATTTAATTTCTGAAAAATCACTTAGAACTGTTAAAGAAATATTTCAAATAAACTTTTAACATGTGCATATATATTATATTATATATATATATATATACTTATAATAAAGCTCAATGTGTGTGTGTGTGTGTGTGTGTGTGTGTGTGTGTGTGTGTGTGTGTTGGCGCTCTACAGGCCAGACCGTTTGACATACAACTACCAAATTTGGTACATGTATACCTTGGAGGTTGGGAATGTGCACCTGGGGTTTCTTTTTTCGAATTTTTAATTAGAATTTTAATTATTAATTAAAAACTTACTTTCCCGCCAAAAAAATCTTCCATTTTCCCCACCGCCAACTTTTCCGCCAAAAAAATCTTCCATTATTCCCAGCGCCAAACGAGAAAGGCTTCAGTTTTTTTTTCTCCCAACAGTAATGAGGCTAGGGTTAGTATTTTTCGGCGGATTATTTCAAACGATTCTGTTTATTTTCTTAATGTTTGATGCATTTAAAATTAAACATTGTTAATGAATCAATCTTTCAGATTCATTCTGAAGTACTTTTGAATTAAAATAAAACAGAATAAAGGAAATTAAAAATTTCTAATCCGCATAGCGTTACCCCAACTGGCGTAGAAAAATCACGTATTTGCGTTACGTAACCGGCGAAGAAAATTCACGCATGCGCATTCTGTTCTGATTGTTGCCATGACAACGGTATCAATGGATGATTTAAATTATTTTTGGGTTAGTTGCATGCTTTTGTAAGTAAATTGTATTTATGTTAGTTATATATTTTTTGTATATGCTTATAGTTTTAAGTACATCGTTTTTTAAGTAGTTTTTTTAAAACCTGTTTTCAACCGTTTATTTTAAACGATTCGTTTTATTTTCTTAGTGTTTGATGCATTTAAATTTAAACATTGTTAATGAATCGATCTGCTCATAATGAATCTAAGAAAATTTTGTTGACAAACTCTTGAGATATTACATAAATTTAAAAAGATATTCTTTAGTGCCCATAAAGTTTAAACGCCGAGTGACTCTATTTTCAGTAATCAGATTATAAAAAAATGCTTTGTTTCAGTAAAAAATAATATTATATTAATTGAAGATAAATTCTTTCCACTTTAATTTAAAGCATAAATTCTACGGGTGCTAACAGAAAATGAGAGAGATACATATTACGTTATGACTGAAGGCCTTTATAATATTATGAATGAATTATATGATAATCAAAATTCGAAGTTTTAAAATATTTTGATGAAGAAGCTATTAAAGTAGAAATTGCATAAAATATTTAATTATTAAAATTTTAACGAACATTAAGATTGGCGAACCGGCTGGTCGCCAAAGGCGGCTAGTATATATATATAAATCAATTATGCATTAGTCGGTACTAAAAAAATTGTTCACTAATAGTTTTGTACTGCTTTATAGAGAATTATTTATATTACAGAATCCTTTGTAGTTTGTATTATAAAAATTTTTAAATATAAAATTCTGTATATTATAAATATATTGAAATTAAATGCAAATTGTTAAACATAAATGTTTGAAATTGGATGCATGTTCTCATTATGGCCGTTTGCAACATTTAGAAATATATTAAAGAAACATTTGTTTTATTTGAAACATTTTATAAATTTAAAAACAAGAAATCAAATTTTTGCTTTCAAAAATTTCTCTTTTAAAAAAAAAATTATGAAATAAATTCCTTGCATTATTGTTAACACATGAATTTCTGCGACTGCGATTGTTTTTACTGTAAGGAATGTTGATCCTTTTTCTGTTTACAGCAATTCACTGCAGAACGAAATGGTTATTTAAACGTCCGACCTGTCACCATAGCAACGCGTTTGATTGACAGCTCTTAATGCAACGGCAGCTGCAAGTGCCTCAGAATTTCAGAAATGAGACGACAGACGACACTTTTAGAGGAGAGAGTGCATCCTCGCTCTCAACAGGGGGTGGAGGAAGGGTGTGCGAATGATCATGAAGAAGAACATTCACTGTGACCGGATTACTTGAAGTGGAATATGAGAAAAAAAAATGAAAAAAAATCCATGAAATGCATCGCAAGCAAAGAAGTTGTTTTTGAGTATTATATATATATATAGAAGTAAATGAAAAATCGGGAAAAAAATTAATAAAAACCATGACAGCTTGTTTTGTGCATTTTACCATCCCAACACATTAGAGCACCCTAGCACTTAAGTTATCGTTTGTCATATTTCGTCACCTCCTACGATGTGAGAGGGTTTATTTTCTGCCAGAAAACGATTTCTCAAGAGTTAAAAGGGTGGGGATTAGAGAATTAAGATGGTTATCTTTAGTACCGGAAACTTCAGTATACTAAGGGATCCCATTCGATACAATGTAATGATGTGTTATATTATTACAGTTATGCGAATTAGATATGCAAAAAAAAACATCAGTTAATTACACTTTGGTTTTACTATTACTTTTTATCTTCAAAAATTTTATTGAAAATTCATAAATATTTTTATGCTATAAAAATAGAACTTGCTGAATAAACTTTATTTCAAATTTTGTTTTCATAAATACCATGGATCATTCAAATAAAAATATTAGTACAAATTTCACATCAAATAATTAAGCATTTAATTTTAATAAATTAAAAACTTAATATCCAATCAGAGTTTTGTTTTATCTTTAAAATCGCTACTTCAACTTCAACTGAATAAGAATATTATCGGTATTTCAAATTATATTATTTTTTTCGATGTGTCATTTGCAATGTTTAATTAGACTTATCATTTTTGAAAATATTATTCGTTTATAAAAATATAATAAAACGTCTTTTTTAAAATTCTAATTTGTATAAAACAATTAGCTATAGCTTGATTGGTTAAGATTAATGCTTTTCATCTTTAAAACAATTGTCTGCGATAAGAAGATATAAAATTTATTCAAAAGAATTTTTTGCAATAAAATATTACATAATTTTCTAAATGGTTTTATTGACCTGTGCGTTGTCTCGTTTCTCCAAAAAACGTATCAAAATTGATATATAACATTTGTTATAAGTAGCTCAAATTTCGCTTATAATATCCAAGTACTATGAATAGTTAATTGCGAATATTTTTAACTAAACTGTTCAATGAAAAACAACAACAAGTATACAACTTCAAATATATCAATAAATAAATAATAGAAAGATTTCATTTTTAATTGACTCATTATATATATTAACACTTGAGGTTTCATATTATTACATCGTATGTATATAATTATCGTTTAAACCAAATTTAACTAATTATATACAATATTCTTTATTATATTTTTTATTATTTATAGAACTGTTCTTACAAGATGATTAAAAAATATAAATAAATGTTTTATATTCTTGAACTTGAATAGCAATTTATATCAGCAGCATGTGCATTTTTTATTTCATTGTTTTAAATCTTATTTTATTTTATTTTTTGGACATCTTTATCTTTCTGTCTTTCATTTTGAAATTCTTGCTTCTTAATAAGTGTAACCAAGACTCCTAGAAAATTAAGCCGAACGATAAATTTTTGGTCGCCAACAGTTTCACATTTTTAAATAAAAGAAGCTCATGATTTTTTTTTTTTGTTTAGTCATTGAATTAAATTTCCTGATTAATATTCTTTTGATTGTCGTATTAATCAAATTTTCAAACCAACAAGCGGAAAGTTTTAATTAATAGCTTTCTGCAAAAACTATTTTTTTTATCTGATATATGCATTTTTTTTTCTATTCGTAATCAAACTTTTAAACTTTAAGGGGCATTTTTCCAGTAATTTTTTTAATTAAGACGTTTAAATATGCCTCAATAATTCAATGCATTTAAGCTTTTAGCATTCATTTTTTATTTCTTGCATCCGGAAATATCAATGCCTTTATTTTTATTGAAATTTTAAAATATGGTTCCGTTGAATGCTTTTTATGAAGAATTAATTTGATGAAATTTTTTTGCAGATACGAAAACTTAAACATCTAATTTATTAATAAATAAAAGTTTGAAAATATTTAAGGTCATTTAAATACTTTGTTCTTTATGGTATTTATTATCTTTAAAAAAATTTAATTGAATTCTGCTGTCGCAAATTTAAAGTTATCACTTGAAAACATCGTTATTTTTTAAGTCATTGTCTGTTTTAATTAAAGCCATTAATCAGTTTAAACCGGTTTGAAATAATCACGTGACTATAGGATTACGCATGCGTCGGTATTTAGAAAACGAACTTTTTTTTTCTCCCCCATCTCAAATTGTTAGAGCTCTGAAACTTTATGACAAGGTCAGGTTTTTTTTTCTTCCGAACATTAAGTTTAAACTGGTCCTAATTCACGTGGCTACTGTATTCTGCATTCGTACACTTTCTGAAAACTGATGCTTCCCCCCCCCCATCTCAAAATCGTTCGAGCTCCAAAAACTTTGTCAGCTAGAAAAATTGAAAATTAAAATATATATATTCCCATTTTCTTTGTGCTTCTTCGGGCAATAACTTATGACCCTGCCCTTTATTGGCCAGATAGGAGAATCGAATACATGGCGAACATTTGCGCCAAGTTTTAACATTTTGTTTGCCATAAGTTGTCAAATGCGCTTTCTTTATCATTTTCTAATAAATCTAAAAACGAAATATTGATGCCTCAAACGCAACAAATCGCCTATTTTCTGACCGTGTGTTTCCAGGTTTCAAAAACAACAAACCAAAACAATACCATGTTCTCACGTGATAAAGAATTTTGAAGCTTATGATTATTTTTTTTTATTCTAATGCATTGATATATTTGCTGTCGTTCAATATTTTAAATTGCTAATAAATATTTTGAATTTAAATTGACTTGAAACCGAGTATTAAAAACAAACTTCCTATAATACAAAAAAATAATGCAAAAGATCTATTTTAATTTTGAAACCGCGTTTGAAATGCAGAATTTGACTTTCAATTGAATCCTTTCCCATATAAACTTAATAGGAAAAGCTTTGAAATAATTATGAGTTCTTCAGAAGCTGCACTAAGATTTAAAATTTGGGTTTATTTTATCTCACTGTCATTTTACAGATATAAATATGAAATTTCGAATTTAACTTGATTTGGACCTTAGGTATTTTATCTAATAATATATCTACTTTATATAATATATCTAACAATATATTATAATAATATACTTGTAATAATGAATTTTATCTTCTATAAAAATATTAAATATTTTCATGCATTGCGGAAACGTCTGCTATTGTTTAAACATCCAAGCATGGGGATTTTTTTTTCCATTTTGATGTTACTGTTAAAAATGTATTTAATCGACATTCATACAGAATGCAAAAAACTAGAAAAACAGTTTTATATTTGAATATAAAATACAGTTTAATGGAAAATAAACAATTTTTAAAAAATAAATAAATCAGATTTAGATATCGCTTGGTTTTCACTTCATATTTTCAAAATAAATTTCCTTTTTAAATTTGTTTGTTTAAGTAAAATAAAAATAAGATTTATTGAAGAATAATTTGAATTTTTGAGTTCAAAGGTTTTCTTTGAACTCAAAATCTTAAGGTGCTCAAGGTTATGATAATATTTTAATTCAATTAGTTCAATACAAATTCTGTAACATACTCCAATTTATACAAAAGACTTAAAATGATTCCAATTAATATTTCAATATTCTCTTTTGCAGTTCTATTTGGAAATATTTTTTTGAGTTGATTTAGAATTTTTTTAAATATTTCCTAACCACTCATTTAGAATTTTTATATTCTTTCCAACAAATATAGTCATTTTTTACTGTAGATTTCATTTTATACACACATTTTCAATTCAACTGAATTCGCATTTCATTAAAAACTAACTAATCTTTAAATCTTTATAACTCTTAACTTTTTTCGACAGAAGGGATTATTTTACTATTACAGAAACGAATCAGGAGAACCTTGTAGGGGAAAATGTCAGAAAAAATTATTTGAATTTTAAAACGTTTTCCAGAAGCAACCAAACGATAAAGTACTTTAAATTAATGATCAAGAAACTAGAGACAGCATTTAGCGTAAACTTCTTAATTCTTGCTATTTCTTCTTCGTTTTCATTGCCCCCTGCAGTACTTAAAGACCCCACCTTCTTCCACTTTATTTAAAAGCCCGAATATTTAGAAGACGGAATATTCTTTTTTCATAGTATTCAAGTTGTCGTCTGCAGCAATGAAATAGAAGTTGAAGTGGGGGTTTTTTCCCAATGAAAAACTTAGATTTCTTTTTTACGTTTTTAGTAACAGCGCTCGTACTTTCCTTACGTTTGTATGGTACACAAAATTCCACTTTTAAAAGGCTTTCTTTCATGTATGTGACGACAGAGTTGGTTGAAAAAATTGCCGCGAAGAAAAGAATTTTTAATACACGCAAAAATCTATTGCAGTGTTTTAAAGTCTTTGATATGAGTTGATGGAAAAGTTGATTTTTTTTTTTTTAAAGAAGAGCTTATACCATCCATCGAATAAAAAATATGTTTGCGCATAGGATTATTTTAAAGATTTTGTGTAAATCAATTTCGGAACTTTCAAGAATTTTTCCCCCCCTCCTTTTCAAACATTTGAACTACTCACATGACTATAAATTATTTTTGGTTTTATAAAATATCCCGTGCATTAAGTTTTTTTTGGGGGGGGGGGGGATATTTTTATACTTTTGGAGTTCCCGACCTAGGATTGAAATTCTTTGAAATGAACTTGTAACTAGATATATTATTAGCGATGAATTTTTTTTAAGGTCAAAACCGATTTCTATTTGTGAAAAACCGATATTCAGTTTGAGAAAAACTTCAGTTAAGATGAGGTAGTTATTATTTTAGTAAAGATAATTTTTTTCATGTTTATGTTATTACTGTGAGATAAGAAACTACCAACCAAAAATAGACGCAAGTTTTATGAAATTAACTTAAAAGTAAATATTTCCCGATTCAAAACTTTTAAGAGATATGTATATTGTACTTATTTAAAGCGCACTGTAATTTTTTATTATTATATTTGAATTTTTTTATCCTATCTTAATTTTTGCTATAGTAATCATAACAAATTCGTTTCCATAAAGTTGCTGAATAATTGTAAGCCACTGAAACTGTTGCATTATTCTTTAGAGAACAAAAATTCTTGACTGTTGTGAGCAATTTTCAGTGACTTCAGGTTTTCAAAAACTTATATTCAAAGATCTCACTTTAAAGTATTCTTTTATCTTCAAAGTGTTATTCTTCGGAATAAACTAACCCAAATTTTAGCAAAATTGACAGCAAATTTTTATATCGAGGAGGCATAAAGTTGAAAGCAGTTTCCTTAAGATAACTTATTGATTCTAAAGTATAAAGTCAATGCGCTCATTACTGGAGCAATCAAAATAATATCTTAAGTGTTAAAATCAAAGTTCAGATTAACATTACCAGACCTTGGTCAACAAATTCGAACCATTCATCCGCTCTGCCTAACGTTTAAACGAAATGAAAGAAACTACCTTAAAATGAAAAGCAACAAACCAGTTGCATATAGCTAACTTCTCTTCCACCTCGACCGAAGAGCTTAAACCACTTCTTATATTCTGTCTAAAAAAAAAAAAAAAATACTTTCACGGGGCCAGTTTAAATAGTAGCCAAATTTGAATTGTAGTTGCTGCCAACCACAAATCACGAAACTTGCAAAAATAAAGGTCGGGTTCGAATCGGTTTGTTTACTTGAGATCATGGCGCGGAATTGGAAAAACACAAGGACACCATAAAAATTCGGATCCGAAATAAATTTCTGTATGGATCTTTTCCAAATGTCCAACACAAAGTAATTAAACTTAGTAATTACCATTCTAACTTAAACTCTAAATTTGTCATAAATTAGATTTTCTCTCATTTTAAAAGGATTAAAAAATTGTAATAACAAAATTTCTTATATTGGAGCAACAAACAATCTCATTAAAAACTTCACTTTTAATGATTTTTCGAAAGATTATTTCAATATAGAATTTTTAATAAAAGAATGTTTATCTATTTTCTAATCTATATTCTAATATTTTCGCAACTAAAGATATGCTTGCTAGTTTTTCTTTTTTTCAACTCAATAGATGGCGTTGTGATTGTTCAATTGATTTCTTTTGATGACGAGGCATCTTACCAAACATTGTATGCGTTTTCCAATTTTAAGCGCGGGAAAGTTGAATTTAGTTTGATATAATCGTCTGCCGTGAAAAGATAAATGTTGTTTATAAAAGCGTTTGGATTATTTTTGCATTCAACTGGAATGATCTTTGCTTTTCTATTTTATTGATGTTTTTTTTTTTTTTTTTTTTAAATTTTGATAATGGTACTTGTAGTGATTTCATCAGATTCTATTTTGCTGTGGTCTTGCATAGATTTGGATTTTGATATAATATTTTGCTTGTTATTATTGTGTAATTTGTGGTCATTTGCTTTGTTGATAATATTTGTCTTCAAAAACCTCAATTTCTTGGGATTTTTGGGTCAAAGTATAAATCCCTGGCCCTTGATAAAGTCTTTATTCTTTTTTTCTTCCTTTTTATTTAATTCGTTTTTGCTTTTAAATTTAATATTTATTTATTTCTAATTTGAATTACAGTGTAGATATTCATAATTGTGTAGTTATTATTTTATTTGACTTTCTTATATTTGTCTGAATCGAATTTTATAGTCGACTTCATACTTTTTTTTTGATTCGCGCTGTTCAAAATTTTGAACGTTTGTATGTTATCAATGATCATATTGTATATTAGCATCTACAGAACTTAATTTTAACTAATTATAAAATTTTAATTTTATATAATTGGTCATTTGAGTAAATAAGAGGAAATATGATGTATAATTAAAGTATTGCAATATAGTTTTTGCATTTTATAAATGAAATATTTTATCATTAAAATTGTTATAAATGAATTGGTACTGTGATGAAATGACGCTTAAACGAGAAACTAACTCTTAATTATATATTATTTGGCTATTAACTTTTGCAATTATTTTGAATTACAATTAAATCCATATGTCTATTTCGTTTAAGAAAGAGTAAACTATTAAGAAATTCTAGTCCTATTTTGCATGACTTATTAATCTAGGTACACATTTTTAATTTTGATAATCTATTTTTAGATTTTTTTTCTTTTAAAAATGAAGAATCAAATGATATTAATGGTAAATATTTTTTTCTAAAAGAAAATCTCCGATTTTATTTCTCGGTTAACTAATGTGACGATATAGTTTTACGTTAACTAATGTGACGTCAGGTATATAAAAAGGGAGGATGAACGAATCATTAACTGAATTGCCATTTCTGATCTTCCTTCATTCTTAGAAAATCTAGAAAAACAAAACAAAAAATCGGTATCTCCGGCTGCAGGTTATTATTTCTGTATCTAGAATTCATCCTTGTAAAACAAAAAGAACTCTTGTCCATAAAGTACATTTGGGATGTATTTATTGACATGTCAAATGGAACATATATCTTTTGTGTAAATCACTCTTAGAAAAAAGCATTCCTTTAATAATAAAAGAAAACAAGGGACTAAAGTAAAATTCAATTCATTTTTTTTAAATTTCCAAATGGATACTCTTTTATTTGCAAATATTTTTAGTTTTAATGGAAAAGGATGCAACAAATATTTTTAAAAATAATCAAACGACTGGATATAAAATTGAAGCAATTTTTTCAGGAGTTTTACAATGGCAAAGTAATTAAGGAAGGTAAAATATCAACTGACTCCAGGAATTTGATACGTTTTCCCACAAATTCCCTTCTCCCCTCCCTTTATTTTAGTAACTTTCAAAGCAGTTGGAACTTCTGTTTGTATCATTTATACTTGTAACCTCGGTTAAAAAACAAATGCAACAATTACAAAGTAGTTTGCAACGGAATTTAATGGAAAAGGATGCAACAAATATTTTAAAAAATAATCAAATGACTGGATATAAAATCGAAGCAATTTTTTCTGGAATTTTACAATGGCAAAGTAATTAAGGAAGGTTAAATATCAACCAACTCCCGCAGTTTGTGATACGTTTTCTCACAAATTCCCCTTTTCCCTCCTTTTCTTTTAGTAATTTTCAAAGCAGGTGGAACTTCTGTTTGTATTATTTATTATTGTAACCTCGGTTAAAAAACAATTGCAAGAATTACAAAGTAGTTTGCCAACAGATTCTAAAACCTTCTGCTTTTTTCCGCATGCATTAGGATAGGTTTAATTCGAGACAAAATAGGGGTGAGAAGAGAGATGAAAGGAGATGTTTATATGTAACAATAAAGCGAATTCCGGAAATGCGCACATCCTTCCGCGTCTCACTCCTTAGCGAGATAGAATCGTCGAAAAGTGGTCATCTCAGAATACTTAAACGAACATTATACAGGGTGTTCATTAATTATTGTCGGTGTTTCCGTACCTCATAACTTTCGAATAAAAAATATTACGCAAAAACCGATTACGTATTCGTAAATTACAACTCAAAGAATTTTATTAATGATATTAAAGTGTAAAGCTTGCACAATTTGCACTTTGTAGGCATTCAATTGAAGGCGATTATGAATACGTAAAGTACAACTCAAAGAATTATGAATACGTAAAGTACAACTCGAAGAATTATGAATACGTAAAGTACAACTCGAAGAATTATGAATACGTAAAGTACAACTCGAAGAATTATGAATACGTAAAGTACAACTCGAAGAATTATGAATACGTAAAGTACAACTCGAAGAATTATGAATACGTAAAGTACAACTCGAAGAATTATGAATACGTAAAGTACAACTCGAAGAATTATGAATACGTAAAGTACAACTCGAAGAATTATGAATACGTAAAGTACAACTCGAAGAATTATGAATACGTAAAGTACAACTCGAAGAATTATGAATACGTAAAGTACAACTCGAAGAATTATGAATACGTAAAGTACAACTCGAAGAATTATGAATACGTAAAGTACAACTCGAAGAATTATGAATACGTAAAGTACAACTCAAAGAATCGCCTTTGATTTGTAATTTACGAATACATAATCGCCTTCAATTGAATGCCTACAAAGTGCAAATTGTGTAAGCTTTACACTTTAATATCATTAATAAAATTCTTTGAGTTGTAATTTACGAATACGTAATCGGTTTTTGCGTAATATTTTTTATTCGAAAGTTATGAGGTACGGAAACACCGACAATAATTAATGAACACCCTGTATATCAATACATCTTTAAACTTAGTTTTGAATGTTTTTTGACAGTTGTAATTCAAATTAAAGATTTAATATGAAATGAAATTTGCATATGAATTGCGTTCATTGTTATGATAAGTTATTGGATGTATTTTTATAAAAATATTTACAGAATAGTGCTTTTAAAACGAATGAAAGTTAAAGAAATTGATGTTTCTCCTGTATCACATAGAATTTTTTTAAAATATTGTTTCAAGTCATTCACTTCGTTTATTGAATCCACTTGTAATAAATACTGAAATATAGTACTTGGTAAAATAAAGTATGAGTTGTTATTTATAGCTTTGTCTAAACAGACGTCATCTCAATAAATTAAGTCGTTCTAGACTCGTATATCTGTGCGAATATGAAAGTCTTTTGACAACCGAAAAAATACTTTAAGCTCTGACTTTTTATGGTATTTATTGGTAATATAACTTTTATTCTAAGTTTTACAAAAATGTTCTTAAGTTGATTTTTCTGGCAATATTTTCAGGAGCATCGTTATCTGATGATATAAACTGTTGTGAATGAATCTAAACCAAGCAATAAGCCAATGAGCATATACTCATAACATCGAAATTAAAATTCAAAGCATACTTTTTAAATTTGTTGCGTAATTTATTTTTCTTATTAATAATAAGTAGGCATTTTTCGGAATATTTTGAATTTTTTCAATTATAAATTTAAAATACGAAAAAAATATTTTTTAGGCTGGAGCTTTTTTAAATAGAATTTTTTTTTTTCAAAATTATCTTTGGATTGTTTTTGTATTTTTCTGCTGTCATATGATTTTCACATACTGAAAATGATTTTGCTTTAAATCTTAAAAATTCATGCATTAAAGGTTAATTATGAGTCAGCGATTATATGTATATTTTAAGTGTTAAAAGCAAGTATTAAATGCGAATGTATAAATTTATTGTTATAAGTATAATTATTTTAATAATGGTATTTGGTGCCATACGCTTAAATTTACATAATTTTTTATCAGTGCATCGTGCAAGAAAGTTATTAAATTTAGAAACGTAAACCGTGTGAGTGTGTGTTCGTGTTCGTTCAAAGCTTCTAAATAAACAGATAAAATATTTGTCATTTTTTAAATTTTCGTGTTTTTGTAATTAGATTGCAACCGCAGGCAAATGACAGAAGTCGGATTATGAATCTACTTTCGAAAAGACGTTAAATGGAGTAAGATTGAAATTATGGATTTTTTTACTACAGTGTATTTAATGTTCATTATTGTTACCATTAAAAACTTTTCTATTCATCTTATCTAATATTTAAACCTCCACGTAATTTCCATCAATGCAGCCAAACATTTTATCTCTTTCGCAACATCGCCAGGCGACATCAAAGTGTCAAAACTCATACAATCTGTCGAGGGATAAATACAGATCGCAATCCATTTACGTCCAATTTCTATGCAAACGCTCGACTGGCATTCTGCGAAATTTTGCTCGCCATCCCTTAGGACAACCCCTTCCATAGAAATTCAAATCATTCCGACCAACCCCGAGAATGCTGCCCCTTTTAATATAAACGCGCTCGGGTGCTTCGGCATAAAGGGGTCTGGAGACTTAGGGGAAATGCCCGAGTAATTGAAAGAGGGCCAGAATTAATGCACTGTCCCGACTAATTATCGTTTTCTTGGGTTCGATTGACACAGTATTGAAACTAGGGTCGGGTATCCGAAATATTGCTGAATTGGTAATTTGATTTCCCAGGTGAGGGAATTGATTTTTAGCGCAGGCTGGACCGAATCTCTCCTTGGGACCCAATAGTTAGAAGAATTTGATTGAAAGCCTCCTTTTGCTTTTCGGTTCTTTTGGGTTTTATTGATTGAGAAAAGAGATTGAAGAGTTTCTGCTGTGATTTGGTCGCTGAATGGTTGATTGAACGCTGAATGAACACGTTGGAGTGAATGGCGAAATGAGTAGTTAGGAGAAGCTGTTGATTCTGAAATGGTATTTGTTTTTCGGTATTTAACCCAAAGATATTGAAAATGAACTAATATTGATGATGCAGTGATAAATAACAAATACGTCTCTTCAACATTGGCTTTTCCGACTCGATGAATTGGTATTCAGTTCAATTAATGATAAAGTTGGAACGCTTAATATAAGGTTCTCAAATTGAGTTATTTGCATTCCTGGGGAATTGGCAAAACATAAATAAAAAACGTACTCGTTCAGTTACAAATGGTAAATATCTATTTCCATTCTTAGAATTGGTGATTAGATTCTTTGCAACCGAGTAAATTTGTTATGAAAGATATATTGCCATAAGCGAATTTCTTTGAGAATTCTTGTTGGAATAGTTGCGCGATCTTCGTTATACAAAAATAAATTGTTTTTAACGCATGTTTTCGTGGATTGCTATATTTTAGTCAAGAATTCTCATTTAATTGCAAACGATTGCCAATGAAAAAATCGATGCTTGCATTTATGGTAAGAAATCTGTAATAAATGTTCGTTTTTGGAAGTTCTTGAGGAAATATTTATGAAATAATCATAGCACAAAAATTGATAGTCAGACACTAATTTATTTTTAATCTTTTTTAACAATCAGGCTGCTTATCGGTTGATTTTCGCGGATTGGCAATCAGTCCATTTTCTATTGCATTCGGCGTTTTTCGCAGTTTAGAGCGTTTATTTTTACGATTACGGATCTTTATTATATCATATTATCGATAACATAAAGTATCAGCTCACTTTGATTGAAAAATATTTGAACTTATTTGCAAACATCATATCTAATTAGTGATTTTTAAAAATTACTGTCAGAGGATAAAACGATGCTTTTCGTTGAATTAAGTAGTTTTCTGTATTACTTTTAAGTGTATTATGAGTTGCTATGAATTCTATGTCTCCTCTGACCATCACATGATCTGAAATCCTAATGATTTTAATTATGTTTATGATTGCATGTGTTCTTTGGATAATTTAATTCTAATCTTAAATGTTTACCATTAATTTAGTTTGCACGTGTTCTTTGAATAATTCAATTTTTATCATATTACAATGTTTGCCATGTAAATATAAATAAATTTTATTGCCATGCTAACCCAAATAATAAGGGAGGATTCTATCCCTTATTGAATTATTGTTGAATTCTATCCCTTATTGAATTATTGTTGAATTCTATCCCTTATTGAATTATTGTTGAATTCTATCCCTTATTGAATTATTGTTGAATATTTAATTTTGATATCATTATGTAGTAAATATTACATACTGGGAACTGAGATTTTTGCTTATAAATGGAGGACGCTCGGCTCTTCCCAAACTGGAGATTCAATCGCTTTGAACTTCTAGTACAACTTGATTTCTTACGGTATACTTATGATTTCATTTTTCCTTTTTCATCTGAAAATAATTAAATGAGACCTTAAGTTATCCGATTAATTTGAAAATATGAATTTGAAAATACGTGTTTTTTACAGTTGTTTGCACATTTGTTTCAAGTGATATCTTTATTCTGTTTCTGTCAATTAGAAGCCAAGTTATAACAAACTATTGACATGCAAGTGATGCTCTTTTATAAGCATTTAAGAACTTTAAATGCATTTTCTGAAGGAGTTTTTTCAGTATTCGACTGCACGAGTGTCGTCATATATATAAAAAAAACAATTAAGGTATCTTAATGAAATTTAGAATTAGCGCTTGTTATGTCATGCAGAATGTAATGAACTATGGATTTGATGTTGAATGCTCTAGAAGCGGATTTATGATAGTTTCATGTGAATATTGTTGGAAAAAAGTTCCAAAATTTCATATATTACTCACAGAAACTTTATTCTTGAATATAATTATTAGATAATAGACAGTTATATTCTAAGATATGTTACGCATGTAATGTTGCAAAGAAAAATGTAAAACTGTAACAATTTTTTTTCCTGGAATAATTCTAGTTTTTGTAAATAAATACTAAAATTAACATCAAAATATTCTTTTTCTTCATAAGTTATATATAATTAATTTGCCTTTTATTTATTATTTAATTAAAAAACATAATCTAAACAATAAAATATTTGTTTTTTAAATCCCCTCCGAATACAGTCGATACCTTAAATACGTTAAATTGGTAACTAACTTATTTTTCTGTTTTAATAAGATATTTTTGGGGATTTTTTGGAGCAAGAGCCATAATTGGCTAAACTGCGCCATTCTGTTTTAATAAATATTTTTGGGGATTTTTTGGAGCAAGAGCCATAATTGGCTAAACTGTGCCATTCTGTTTTAATAAATATTTTTGATTAAAAATCATATTCATTTAGTTATTAATGATAAATGCTACTCATGGAATCGATAATTGAATTCTTAGTGACATAGAGCGTAATGGCCTTTATATTTCATTGGAACATAACATTGTCAATTTAAAGCTTTAATAATTAATGTAAGACTCACATAGGTCGTGTGAAGTTTTAAACGATGGTAGTGTGAAAAAATGAATCTGTGAGAAACGACTAGTAAAACACGACACACTTTTTATTGCTGTTTACTATTTTTATTGCAAATGATACAGTTTCTTCACTAGCACATGATACATCAAGCTGTATCTTAACACTGACAGAACTCTTCGTTATTTTTTTCATACATTTGGATTAGAAACTCCTGTGTGGTCCTTTCTTGTGAGGAATTTCTAAGCCGTCTTTTGAAGGCAAGTTTTTAGATTAGCCAATCCAAGAGGTCGATGTCCGTTCTTTTTCAGAAAAGTCTTGCTTCAACAACGATTCTAAAAAAAATGAATAATATTCTTGTTAAATTCTTCAAATAAAATATAGAAAAATAGATAAAATTGTAAAAATTCTACGCAAATCTTCTCCACGGCGTATATTTATAGAATTTTTGTTATGAATTACTAGTGGACATGATACATGTTTCCATCTTGCATGCATCTTACTGAATCGAAGAATTTAACAAACAAGATGATAAAAAGAATGCTTATTCTTTTCCAAATGCAATTCTAAATTTTTAGATACAGACATATACCTCAAACTGTAAAAATGCTTGAAATCAAGTAAAAAGTTGTTTTATGCGGTTTGATTTACTAAACTGAGTTGCTGAAAATATTAGAGTACTAAATCTTTATACACTTCCTCTGACCTGTTAGTCAAATTTGGTAAAATATTCTTGAGACACAAACATTTTAAAGAATATCCCTATTTTTTGCAACTAAATACGACTGAATTATAACATTTTATTATCATTTTAGACAATTTTAAACTATGTCGTTGGTCATTTAAAGAAAGATTCTGCTGAGAAAGATTCTAATAAGCATTCGATTTTTCGTGAGGTGGGGCGTTGATTGGTCTAAAAATTCAAAGATTCGTAGCTCAGTTGAGTTTGGTCATAGAAGGTTGGCATTTTACCTTTAAAAATGCTAGTCTGTCTAGTATATTTTATAAAACGTGACTAATAGCACCCAAGGATTGTATAAAAATTTAGATTTCGTAGTTTTTTCATCAGAATGTTTATTTATTCAAGCAATATAATTCCTCATGCCAGTCAGATAATTTTTTTATACTTGTAGTATAAGCTTATATCTAGCGATTTAGAAATGACCTATTTTGATAAGTATGAAGAATAAATACATGCTATAAATGAAGTATTCTGTCGGTATATTCAATACAGAATAATTCATTAATCACTCTACATATTCAATATTCATTTTATATAATCTAATTTTAATAATCATTAGATATAATAGATTATATAGAATTCATTCTATATAATCTATATAATTCAGTTATCGCTCTATACACTCTATACAGTGAATTGATAAGTTTTAAATAAAGAAAAATTTTCTATACTCAGCTGCCTTTATTTTAAATACTGTTACGAATCTGTGATGTTGCTTCCCAGCATAGTTGGTTCCATCATTAGAAAGACTGTTTTACAGTCATCGGTATTGGACGGAGTCCGGGTGTCGCGTCGGAGGTTCCAGAGCTTTGCGACCATTTGGCGACCAAAATAGATTATACCCGAGATTTTTTAATTAATTTTCCCGCTCCGTCCATTGGGAACCGAGATACGCCTCGAACGTTCCTGATTGGTTGAGAAGCTTCTAGCCCGCCTCCTGAGAGCTATAAAAGGAGGCAGTCTGCAGCTGCCAGGGGTAGTCGGAATCGACGGCAAAGAACGAGTCTTCCAGAAATTAGCAGAGCAGCGACGGAGTCAAGCTAGTGCTGAACTAAGCTGTGCTCTACTGTCTGCAGTAGTTTTGTTTTATGCTGCTGTGTGCACGTCTCGGCTGAAGATAATTGCCTTCTCTATGCTGTAAATAGTTGTTGTCTTTGTGCTGTCCTGTCCTGTCTTCGTGTAAATAAACGTCGTTGTTTTTTTTCTACTACCGCCTACTGATTGAGCGTTCTCCACACCATATAACTTCCACTATCCAAACGAACCCGGAAATTTCGTAACAATACTTTTACAATTTAAGGTAAATAATGTAAAATGTATAGATAAAAAATA
Source organism: Argiope bruennichi (assembly GCF_947563725.1). Taxonomy (NCBI): domain Eukaryota; kingdom Metazoa; phylum Arthropoda; class Arachnida; order Araneae; family Araneidae; genus Argiope; species Argiope bruennichi. The sequence goes on along the minus strand of NC_079160.1, from coordinate 61,813,712 downwards.
ACTTTAATATTTATCTTAATTAATCATAGGTTTAATTATGCATGGAAAAATCAAGTACCAACTTCTGCTTTTCAATGCATCCAATTGAAATAATGGCAAAAACTGCGATTTATAATTTGAATGGTCCTGATTAGCAGCTTTAGTTACATTGCGTTAAAGAAAATTGTTAAATTTCAAATGTTTATATGTTAAAATAGGGTGTGTGTTTTTCATGTATGCCATTTAAAGATAAATAATAGTATCGGTGATTTTTTTTATGTAATAATTCTAATGGTATTGCTTATAGGCAATAAAGTAATACTTATTTAGATTAAAGATAATCACTCAAAATTCGCATCTAACAGATTAAATTATTGCAAAAATGCACTCTAAGAATATTTATTCTAATTGACTAATGCAAACAGAAGTTCTCTCCAATTTGACAGTATCGCAGAACTATTAATTATTTATAAAAGAGAACTAAATTAACTCTGGTATCAGATGCTGAAGAGCGAAAACTGTTCACAGAAGTAGAAAATTTAAGCTGTATCACCAGAAATTAAGCTGAATTCACATGCTAAGCACGGGTGATTAGGCCTCCATTTAAAACACCTTAGAAACTGCAAGAGAGTAAAAATCGCAAGCTAATTTCAAAAATGCAGAATATAAATTAAATTGCATGTAGGAATGTCTCAATTAGTGAACTAATTGGCCCATATCCTAAGGGTACATTAATCCAAAGCAGCTGAAAAGTTTATTCTACTGATTGTATTATAATTTTTATTTGCAAAATTATGTGAATTTTATCATAGAACAACTAATTCCCACCTTAAAGGGAAGATTTTTTTTGCTTGTTAATTGTTTTATTAGGTAAGTATTTTCGTTCGGCCATGGGCGCTAAAATTTCTCGTTACGATTCTGATGAGATGCCAAATTATTTTAGCCAAGGGCGCACAAAATGTTAAGGTGACACTAGAAGTACACATACATGCACCTATCCATATTTTCAAGCAACTCTATTAACAAGGCAAATGGTATACATTTTCTGTACACTTTCAATTAATCTCATTTATTAATTGTTTCATGTTTGTAAAAACGGAATTTTGAAATCAATTTCATCTTTAATTTCAGATGTTGTAGAATTTTTTGTAGAATTATTTCAATCTCAGTGGCGTCTATTTATCTTTTAACCCTTTAAAGGGCCATTTTTTTCTAGTCATATTATGTTAAAATATTTTTAAGCTTGAAATTAGAATAAGGAAAGGTATTCATTTAATTTATTAGATAAATTTAATTAATTTCGTTAATAATTAACAAATCAAGACGCATCATTTTGTGTGAGATAAAGAACTGAAGCTTCTAAGTTTCTGTCTTTCTAAAAAAGATTGTCAGAACTTATGCCAACCTACATAATTTCATACAAAGATTGATAAATTTGGTGGGAAGCATACTTCCCACGGCCCTAAAAAGGGTTAATATAAGATAATAGTCAATTTATCTTTTAACAAAATAAACATAGCAGATTTCGTGATTTTTTTTTCTTTATATTGATACACTATTTTGATATTTTCAGGACTTATTTATCATTTAATCAATTGGTTTAAATAAACATTGCTATTATGCTAGTAGTACCATCTGATAGTAAATTTGATTTTAATGTTTTGAAGTATTTAAAACAATTTATTATAAATTAAAAACTAATTTTTGAATTTTTTTTTCAGCATATTAAACGCATATGTTTAGATACTATTTTATTAAATTTTTTTAAGTAAAGTATTTTTGAAAAATCTTAATTCTTTACAAAGCTTATCATCCTCTTCGCACCATAATATATTTCTAGCATAATTCTTAAATCTGATTTGGCTCTTTTTCGTTAAGGGATGAGTCTCAGTAATCGGTCTAAGACTTGCTGTCTTTATATTTTTTTATATCACCATTATTACATCAGAAAAAAATTTGTAGCTACGTCTCTTCCTACAATCGATATATCGCCACAACTTTTTGAAAAGCATTTTTAAAAATGTAATTAGTATTAATCTCAGAAATGATGTTAATTATTATGAAATATGTATTTAAACATTCTTTAATAAGACAGGGAATTATAAATAACAAAAAATAGTATTGTTTTTAATTTATTAAACTATAATGCGGCTTTCTTTCATCTTTTTGAAATTCATGCAATAATACTCTTCTTACCATATACCAAAACGCAGAATTCTCCAGTTTAAACCTTCTCTTTCTAAAATTGTCTGAAAGCCGCTTTCTTCGCATTCTTTTCCTACAATCTTTACCCCATTGAGGGTACATTCCAAGACAAATAATCCCAGGATTCTAAGATTCTAAACAATCTAAAAAGTGAGCTCAACTCCAAACATCCCTTCTTTCCGTAATCTAACTCAACCCCCATCCAGGGGCGAAGGCAGTCGTAAAAATTTGCCATGGATTTCCCAACTCAAACCTTCTTTTCTTCCCTCCTTTGGTATTCGCTTTGTGTTCTTCTGAGGGGGAGGGTGGGAGGCCGAAGAGGGTCGAGCCACGCGACAACGCCTATAAATAGGCCCACACCCCCATTAGGCTTTTGTTCCATGAAGTGTCTCCAAAGCGCCCCTAATCAGCACATGCTAATTCCTCCTCTGCGATTATTTTAGCATTGTGTCTCTCCCTTCGTCGCTGAAGGGATTACAGTGGGGTGGAGAGAGGGATGGACCAAACGATTCTGATTTTTCCAATGCCTTTCACGCAGGATTTAGGGTTGACGAGAAATTTATTTGCTTTTGGAACAGGGGTGGCGAAGAGATGTTTGATCGTTCTTTTAGGGGATGCGCTGCTCTGTAAACAAGTGTCGTCTGTGGGCAGGAGAACGGAAGAATTTTGAAATCGTTTGGCTCCTTGTTTGTTCGATTAGGGATTTGAACTCTGCTACTTTTGTCACTTGGGTGGAGTTTGGAATTTAATTGTCTTTGGTAATGTGAATACGACTCCAAATTTAGATGAGAAATTTACTTGGTGTCGATAGACGATTTGTTCGTGAAAATGATCGCGGACTCCATGCATATGAGGGAGAATTATATTGAAATGGTGATTGCATAAAGTTAATGTTGTAATTTTTTTTTAATTTTGCATATTAAAATTCTTATGTTATCTTAAAAATTCTTATTGCATATAAAAATTATTAAGTTATAAGTACTTAAAATAGTTGATATTCATTTTTGAAGTGAAAATATGCGAATTATATTAACTTCTCATTTAATATATAACAATACATCACATTTGCATAAAATAACTTGATGCGTTATGAGGCATTTTCAGCTAAATTTAATGAATGAAATGGGAGTATGGAGGCAGGCATATGCAGATCGTAGAAAACATGGAGAAATGAATTTTAAAAAATACTCTTCTGCAAATGCACAAAACAAAATCGTCAAAAAAATAGTAACAAAAGATTTTTGCTTTCAGAATGAACACCAAAACCAATAATACACGGACGCACAAAAAATACATCGTGCAAAATTGCAAACAGATGAAATGCAAATATATAATATGCAAAATAAAATCTTCGCATACAGAAAATGAGACAAACAGTATGAAATCAATTAAAAATATTTTTATTAGTAAAGTTTAGGGTTACATTTTCAATATTTTAATTTCACCTTTATTTATGAGATATTGCATTGGCATTTTTTGTCCCCCCCCCCCTTCTTTTGCTGAAATCTTTTTTCTACAGCCTGCTAATGCAATTTGGTTTCGCTCTATTCAGTAGCTTTAACAGATGTCTCTATAAACAGGGAAGTCGCATACATAGATAATCATGTTGATTAGATTGAAGAGAATCCATTCATTACAGTTCAATTACATACTGATTCCTTTTATTTGCTTAAAAAAATAGTGCAGTCGAGATTATTGTTACAATTGTTTAACTCTGTCGATACTGAAAGGCCCCAAATGCCCATTCACCGAAACTACACGGCATTCGCCCGAAATCCTTGACTAACATTGAGAAATTTCCACCCCCATTAATTAAGTGTGGATAAATAACCCTCTGAGGCGAGTACTGTGTTCGTCGAAGATGCTTCTGCAGATGCATTTAGGTGGCATAAAGATTTTCTGAGAATTCCCAAAGGATATGGGAGTACATATTTTCTTAATAGCCATCAACTAAGCTAGAAAATAAGATAACTAGTTAAATGAATATTTAACATATTACAAATATGTAATAATTTAATAATCACATACTTAAATTAAACTAATTTAATTAGATAATCAGTACTTTACTAGTATACTAGTAAAGTATTAATTATTTGCATACTTTAATTAATTTAATAACTAATTTAATGATTCTATATAAGTACAAATTATAGTCCAAATAATTTTAAAATTCACAGAATTTGTCCTTTTGACAAATTTATTGGCATTTTAGACTCTTAATATTATTTAAACAACCTGTCTATGATCATTTCTCTCTATCGGCCCTAGGCAACTACCTAGTCAACCTAAATGGAAATCCGCCATTTATCACAGCTTAGAAAAGTAAGCTATATAGTACAGGATATATTACAATTCAACAAAATATCCAGAAATAAAATTATTTTACTTATAAATCGCGATGACACAGAAATGGTTCAACAAACAGATTTACAAATTCGAATAAATGATAAATTCAAATGTGTGGCCAGAAAATATTGAATTATTCAAGCTAGATTAATTTTGAATTTTAGTGATCAACCTCAAGCCTTATTCAAATTGGAAACCATCCGTACAATTAGAATTTCTCTTCCGCAATCAGAAACAAAATCATTCCATTATTCCATCGTCTACCGAAACCGAAATTTCATTTCAATTTTCCCTCCAAACATTTCCGTCAGAGCTTCAATCTGCTTATCCCCAATTAGAAACATTAAACGCGCATCTGTAATCCCGTCCGCCAACTCAATTGAACATCGCAACAATGCCCTCTTTCATAATTGCACTCCTGATTTCTGGAAATATCAACAGTGGCTGCTCAGTTTTCCAGCAGGAACAGCACCAGCAATCACGCAACCTCTATAATCAGTTTCAATCCCGAACGCCTCCTCTCTATAAGCACTAATAACTATTCCAATACGAGGCACACAACCTGTAATCTGAAATCGATCGTGGCGGACTTACGTGTGGCATGAAATTACAGTCCGGACAGAAGCGGAGACGTGTATTATGTATGCCGGGTACTTGATGGTAATTTTCGACTCTTAGTATAAGGTTGGATTGCGTCGGTGTTATTAAATTGATTCTAAAATGCCTGACTTTAGCGGACAGTTTTAAAGATTGTTAGCAACTCTTGTCTTAATTATTTTAAGAATATCGATATATTTTCATTTTTTTTCTGTTAGCAGGCTTTACTGTCCGCTATCATCCAATAATCTCCATGGTACAAATTAAAACATCGCAATCTAAAGTCAGAAACTTATATAAAATGAGAATAGAAACATTCTAACTTATAAAAGTTAGAATGATTTCTTTATATGAAAATTATTTGAAATTTTACTTAGGAAAAAGGAATTATCTATCGTTTTTGTTCGTAATATTTCTAGTCTAACTTCATATTTCGAAATCATCCGTTGCTTATAATTAAAAATATAACGTAACGTGAAATCAAGACTAATTACAGATTGGATAATGTAACCAAAAGACTTAAAAATAGTCATATCCTGTCGATTATGCGAATAAATTATACTCTGCTGGATTATCTGATCAATAAATATTGACAATAAACTGATTATTCGAACAACTTAGAGGTAAGTATTACCCAGCTTTTCTGTTCAAAATGTTGAAAATACGACATAACTAATGCTGGATTTCATAAGAATTTTAACTTATATTTAGCTTGGAATTATTTGACTATTTGGTACTTAACTCTCACTAAATATACATTATATAGGGTGCCCCAAAATTAACTCAAGATTTGAATTTGCTATCATTCGTGCGGTAAAATACTGGCATTCCAATTGAAACATTTGACAGTTTGATAGTTTAGGGCTAGTAAAATTGAAGTATCACACGATAGAACAACGTATTTTCATTGTTGAAAAGTATTTCAAAAATAATGAAATTCTGGTGGCTGAAGTTCGAAAATTTGAGAAGTGGTCCCCTAGATTGTGTAATTTGACATCATTGAATTTCTTTTAATGGGGTAATTTGAAGTCAAAGATCTATTCCAACAAGAGTGCATTGATGGAGAAAATTCAACGCTGCATGAATGAAATTCAGCCAAATTTATGCAAAATTTGGACAAAAGAGGGCCAACAAAGCCATGGAGGTCATTTTGTCTATGCATTATTTCATACATAATCTTATCTTTTGTACTTTACGATTTAATAAAAATGTAACAATTTAAAGAAATAAAAGCTTTTTTTATTTAATTCAAATCTTGTGTTAAACATGCGTTTCTATCATGTAGCGCTCAATTTTTACTAATTCTAGATTATCGGCTATCAAATATTTTTAATAGGGTTGCCAACACTTTACTGACTATACTTGAAATACTATAAGTTAAACTGAGAGCTACTCTTAATCTTACAAACATAGTTTACAAGCTTCAAGGCTATGTCTTTATGTATTCAAGACCATCTGTCACGTTGTAAAGCTTAAAGATGTTAATATTCAAATGCAATTTAAGTCGGTATTTCCTGACATCACTTAAAAGCCCTTATTCGAGCAGTCAAGCATTTCAGAATCAATTCACTGCCACCGACACAATCCAGGCTTCTGCTGCGATTCGGAGATTACCATCAAGTATCCGGCATGCATAATACACGCCTCTCCACCTGTCTGGACAGAGACTGAACCTGTAATTTCATGCCAACACGTGAGTCCGCTGAGATCGATTTCAGATTACAGGTTGTGCCTCGTATTGGAATAGTTATTAGCGCTTATAGACAGGAGGCGTTCGGAATTGAAACTGATTACAGAGGTTGCGTGATTGCTGGTGCTGTTCCTGCTGGAAAACTGAGCAGCCACTGTTGATACTTCTGGCAATCCGGAGTGCAATTATGAAGAGGGCCGTCGTCTGCGATGTCCAATTGAGCAGCAGGAAGGGATTATTGGTGCGTGTTTAATGTTTCTAATTGGGGATAAACAGATTAAAGCTCTCGAGGAAATAAACCTTTGGAGGGTAACAGAGTTAATATTTTGACTATGGTAGATGATTAAATAATGGAAACGGAGACTATATTCTTCTAAACTTGGGACCACAAATGCTTCCGTACTGCTTTATATCCGATTTGAAATTGTGGAGTGAAATTATCATAATAATAAAATAAATAAAAGATACAGAGGTTTTTGTCAATGTTTTGATACGTACATTTATTCAAAATAAAAAAAAAATCTATTATTTAATAAAAACAATCTAAACATTTAATAAAATTTTAAAATATCGATATAGTTTATATGTATTTAAACTAATGGTCCTACAAAACAGAAACGATATTAATATATAATAGAACGGCTTATTAAATAAGAAATTGAATTGATGATTATGTCGTGTCCTTGTTGCCATGGGAAGGGGATGCAGTAGCTTCTGAGGTTAAGGATCCCTGAGCGCCCGAGGGTAGAAGTCTGACTTCTAGCTCAAATGAAGATTACACTAGTACATTTGCTTGCAAAACCCCTTTTTACAGGCGCCGGGGGGGGGGTCTTTCACAGATAGAACACAGAGGGAAGAGTAACCATGCCAGAACCAGTACTCGAACCCGGGACGCTCAGATCACGGGAAGACGCGGTATCCCTAGGCCAGGATGCCGGCAGAAACTGAATTCAATTTATTAAATAAGACATTTAAAAACATCCAAATAAGAAAGTATTAAATTCTGTTGCAAGAGCGAGGATTTTAATGTCAAAGAAAATATAAAGCCAAATATAAAGTAATCAATACTTCAAACAATAAAAGAATTACACCATTTTTAAGAAGCAGCAAGTAAAAAAAAAAATTATTTTAAATTTAAATTGTCAAGAATCATTTTGCATGTATGAAGCAATCATAAATTGCCACTTTGTACTTACAGACAATCAAAAATAAATATACGATTTATATGATAATGTTTCTTCCACATTCCAGATGGAAATATTGTCTGTAGAGATTCGCTTTCCGCAATATTCTTGTTATTGCTTATATTTACAAAGATAAAGTATTTTCATCGATTTTTGAAGTCACGATTATCGGCGATGATTCTATGATAAAATGATACTCCAACACTCCATAATAATTGGAAGAAAGTGTTTTCATTATTTTTTTATGATATGATTATCCGGAATGATTCATACATATAAAATATTTTCACCATTTCCAATCATATAAAATATGTTCACCAATCTTTGTACCATGATGCTACAATGATTCGGAACAGGCCGTAAACATTAAAGTTTAATAGTTTAAAAATAAAACTCATACATAATATACGTTATTGCATATTCATACAGCGAGGAAGAAAATGTTTACATCATCATGCTTTTTACAGAGTGATGATCCAGAATGATTCTTATGCATAAAATATTTTCGTCACGTTTTTTCATTAAATGATTATGCTAAATGATTCGCACGCATAAAATGTTTTCATCTTTTTTTTTACAAAATAATTATGTAAAATAATTCTTACGCATAAAATATTTTTATCATAGTTTTTTTTACTAAATGATTATGCCGAATGATTCTCATGCATCAAATGTTTTCATCACGTTTTCTACTAAACGATTATGCAGAATGATTTTTAGGCTTAAAATATTTGCATCATGATTTTTACTTAACTGATTATGCAAAATAATTATTATGGATATAATATTTTAATCATAGCATTTTTACTAAATGATTATGCCGAATGATTCTCATGCATCAAATGTTTTCATCACGTTTTCTACTAAACGATTATGCAGAATGATTTTTACACTTAAAATATTTTCATCATGAATTTTACTTAAATAATTATGCAGAATGATTCTTACGCATAAAATATTTTAATCGTTTTTTGCTAAATGATTATGCAAAATGATTATTATGCATAAAACGTTTGCATCACGTTTTTTTTCTAAATGATCAGGCAGAAGGATTTTTACACATAAAATGTTTTCATCATTCTGATGCATAAAATATGTTCATCATTTTTATGATAAAAAATTTCTTCCACTCGCCATAGTAAATAATACTCACTAAAGATTCGCACACACAAATGCCACGCCTGATTTCTTGTGTTACCAAAGATTCAAGAAATGTTTTCACTATTTTTCTTTTATGATAAAAATTTTCTCTTTCTATATGAATTACTCCACAATGATTCTAGAAGATGTATAATATGTGCAAAGCATTTCAGAAATCCAAAATTGAATGAAATGTGAATATAGAATTATTTTTATACCTGCATGTTTGCAGGCTCGATTTGTAACAATATTTTATTAGAATGTACCGGAATATAATTTTTCAATTATTTTAAAGCTGTTTATTCGGTGTTTTAATTTTTAGCATCAAATATATATTTAAAAAAATTGCAATTAAGTAATTATTAAAAACCAAAAATAAAATTCAGTGCAATTACAATTTAGAGAAATAAACGACCGTTTAAAATTTAGAATGATTAAATTTCTTAAACACCTTATTTTTATTTAAAGAAACAATGGGAGAATACTTAATATTAAGACCATTTCATATTTTAATCTTTTTGTGTATTAAGATAAGGTTTTATTTCTTTCTTTTAGATTTAATTTTTAAATGTAACGACGGTTTTATAGCCCATTCTTTGAAAATTTAATTTTCTATTTGAAAATGCACTTTTTATTTCGATATTCTACCGAGAATAATTAAATTAAAAGATAAGAAGGGGAAAATGTATTGTTTTAAAAGAACGAGAAATGGCGGTATGCATAAAAAAAGTTAATCATAAACCATGGAAGATTCGAGATCTTTTTAACCGTTTTGAGCGGTAACAATTATGCGGTATTGTTAAGCCTATTCTTTTTGCTAAGAGGATTTTAATATTAGATTAGAAAACTTTGTATCTAAATACCGAGTGGAAAATGAAACGTGCGTTAATAGAGAAGAGAAATATTAAGCTGGAGTTTCCAAGAAATTGAAGCGGAGAATTAAAGATTCTTTTATTCGGCCATTTTCCAGAAAAACTATTTACTAAAAAAATAACAGTTCGATAATTTGCATTCTGTTGGAATTCAGTTACCTTGCTTCATTATCATTTTTGTTTCAATAAGGTGTTTACTCAGAGGAAACAAGAGGGAAAATTCGAACTCAGTTGACCATAAAAAAAAAAAGACGAGTGTAAAAAACAAAATGAATTTTTTACCAAAAGTTATGTACCACCATATTTACTTTTCGATATAATCAACGTAAAGATTCAGGCATTTAATTGATGGATCAGATTTCATGCACTTTCTTCGAAAAGTGAAGTGACATGTGTTCTAATTTTCAGTACTTTTCGACATAATCACCTTAAAGATTCAGGCATTTATCATATCGGTGGATCAGATTTTATGCATTTTCTTCAACAAAAAAAAAATGTCGTTAGTGGTATGAAATGTCTTAATTTTCAGTACTTTTCGACATAATCACCTTAAAGATTCAGACATTTGTCATGTTGGTGGATCAGATTTTATGCCCTTTCTTCGAAAAAGTTGTCATTTGAGATGCGTTTTAATTTTCAATACTTTTTGACGTCATCACCGTAAAGTCTCACGCATTTGTCATATTGGTGGATCGGATTTCATGCATTTTCCTCGAAAAAGATATCTCCAGTAAGGTGAGATTTGTCTTAATTTCCAATAATCTTCGACATAATCAGTGTAATGATCAGGTATTTATCATATTGGTGGATCTGATTTCATACATTTTCTTTAAAAAAGTTGTCAGTGATGTGAGATGGCTTAATTTTCAGTACTTTTCAGTATAATCACAGTAAAGATTCAGGTATTTGTCACATCAATGAATCAGATTATATGTACATTTTTTGAAAATGTTGCCTTCAGAAATGTCAGATGTGTTTTTACCTTCCATTGAAGTTTCATTAGTCTAGAAGTTTTTTAAGTTTTCTTTCAAGGAAAGAAAATGGAACAGGAACGTTTAAACATTCCTCTTTCTAAGTTGCAATGTCGGTATGTTCATTACCAGTTCATTGCCTGGGATACCAGAATTATTCATTTCTTTCTTACAATTTGATTAACAAGTTGAACAAGTTCTTCAATTGCAACAATATTGAGACTTTGTCTCAATAAGTATCTCACTCTAGGTATTTGTATAGGTATCTCACGAACAATTTGTTGGATATGTCTACAAACTGTGAAGGAAATTTATTTAATTTTAATTCAGAAAATTATTGAATATGGTAACCAATTGTAGTATGAAGACCAAGTAAGAATCAGCAATTGGATTTTTACCAATACAAAAGCTTTTTTAAACATGATTACAAAGTACTAAGAATTATACTACGATGCACAAGTCTCTCGTGTGTGGGGTTCAAAACAATAAATTTGATCACTGATGGCATTTCCGATCTTACCTGAAATCCACAATTTTATGCAGGAGGTGGGAGTATAAGACTTATTAGAGAGAATATCGAATGAGGCCACTCCTGCTGGTTCCTTTTAAAGTGATTAACTACATTTACATTATATAAAAATGATTCCATAATATAAAATTTAATACAAGTAGGTCTATTTAATAGATCAAATATCTAATAGAATTGCAATTTCAGTTCTGTCTATTGGAACATGGTCAAATTCATGCGAAATCTATCTTCTATTCTGCGAATTTATATTTCTAATTATATTATTATATATAAATTTATAACCTGTTTTTATTCTATGATATATATAATATGTGTGTGTAATGATATTTTAAAATCTAATTTAAACTTAGCTAATTTCCTAATTTTTAGTTTAATTTAGCCCATATTAACTTCATTCTAAAATGTTCTCTTATTTCCTGATCCTCTTCCACCTTTTTTATTTAATTAATGCAACAAAAGATCTGAAAAATTGCTGAGATCGACAAGTTCCCACACTCTGAGTGAAGGAATAAAAAATGTACAGGTAAGCACATTCTTTTAAAAGATCCCTATAATTCCCTTATATGGGTCGATACGTGTAGAGAAATCCCTATCAAAATCTCACAGTATATAATCACGGGGATAAATTTTTCATTAGCTTTTCCTCATTTCGCTCTTGTGTCGTTCTGCGTTGATGTGTTCGTCGCTTCTGCTTGCACATAAATTATGCCTCCCTGGATGGAATAAAACTAAGTTATAACTTCATAGTGTCTTCTCTATCTTCGGCCACGGTTCTGCTTAAAGAATTGTGTTTACATATATATGTAGCATATTTTAGCAAATGCATGGCAAAATCGAAGAACTTTTGGAAATTTAAAACTTCACTTTATTTCACCACGGAATTCATAATTTGAGTACAAAATGGTAAGAAATACGTCAATCTGCATTGCGACACAAGAAAAAAAAAAGACCGAAAATTTTGCCCTTCATTGATTTTACTATGCAATCTTGGTAGGGATTTTTTTTCACACGTGTCAATTTAGGAAAAGGAATCTTAGGTATCCTTATAAGAATGCTGTAAGCATTAAGGCTTTTGATCCCTTCACTCGGAGCGTGAGAAATGCTGATAACAGCAGCTTTATAGAAGGTTTGTAGAATTAATTAAATAAAAAGTAGGAAATGGATCAAGAAATAAGAGAACATTTTACAATTAATTAATATGGACTAAATTAAGATAGGGATTAGGATTTAAATTAGATTAAGAGATATCATTACATGAATACACGCATAAACAAAATATAATGAGAAGGAATGTTGTTCAAAAATATTCGATCTCGAAATTGTAATGAATTTCCCCGATATAGACTTCTTTCAGTCGGAAAATAAGTTTTAGGAATATGTCTGCCTGTAAAGAAGATAACTCTAAATATCTTTAATTTAGAAAGGTTGAAATTCAATATGAAGAATACCTATCAATATGATACGTTTTTGCCTGCTATCCTGGTATGCGAAGAGCATGTTCGTCTCATCAACAGTATAACCACAATAGCTCAAATATTCAACAAGCTAAATCGATGGAAATTCGGTATATAGTTTTATTCTCAAAATTGTAAATGTGTATTGCATGAATCGGGCCCTCCTCATTGTTGAGTCCATTGTATAACTTAATAAACGACTTAAATTAGAATTTAATTAGCAGAAGTTAAGGTATGTAAAGTTCGGGATGATTTTTTTTACAAAACATTCAAAAATAGTTATTTTTGAATATTTGCATAAAACAGATTGAAAAAATGCCTATGAAACCAAAATATACTAGTTAAGTAAAAATTAAAAAAATGGTAAAAAGGGCTTTTTTTCCGGCTAAATAGATGTATGAAGTAAAATCTACTAGTTTAAAAACTTATTAAATGATTTACTTACAATTTTGCAGATAGTTTAAGAAATATATCTAGTTCCTGAACTAATAAATAAGCCGTATTTCTATCCATTTTTTAAATATTGGTTTTTGATTGATAAATAACACAAAAATTTCAATTTTTTTAACATTGTGAAGCACTAAAACAACTATAAAATATTTCTAAATGAATAGATTACTTTTTTTTTAATTCTGAAGGTGCGAAAAATATTGAGAAATTATTATATCAAATTTCAACAAAAAATAAGCATTAGATTTTAATTTATGAAGTTTTCCGTAAGAAATTCTATCAAAGATTAGAATTTGAGAAAAAAAAAGCATCTAAAGATGTAAAAAAAGCATTAAAACCGTATGTAGATCCAAATATAAAAATCAATGTAACTTCCCCCCCCCAAAAAAAAATAGATTTAGAAGCATAATTCTAAAGGTTTTATAAAGAACAAGTTCTTTCTGCTCAAACATTCAGAATAATAAATTTAAAAAAAAATTTAATTTTGCAAAAAATTGTCTTTTTAACTCAGCTACCTTTACCTTAAATGAGTGTATATTATAAAGATTATTTTTGAAAATGTTCTACCAACAACTAAAAAAAAACATTTTGTAATAAACTATCAATAAATTCAAATTAATTATCACTTTGATAAAAAATATTCGATCGATTTCTTTTTGTCTCTATCACTTGATAATCAAATTCAATTGCAATGACTATTATTTTACACTATAAAAGAATGTCTTATAAAAAGATGCTCTAAATACTGTGTATTAGAGCACACTGGTGAAAATATACTATTTTTTGAAAATAGTGCAGCAAACAGTAAGTAATTCCGCGTCTTTGTTCGAAAATGTTCCGTAAAAAAATATTCTAACTATTAAGAACAAACTTGGAAAGCGATTGCTCATATATCGTCTGCCACTTTTAAGTTTCAGAGATTCTTTTTTCAGTTGACGTTTTTCACAATAAACTTCGAAATAGTTTAGAGCTCTTTTTCATTTCAGCTTAAAGAATGTCTTTACTTTTTTATGCGCTTTTGTGCTAACTAGAACTATTTTCCAGATTGAGAACGGAAAAAAAATCGTTTGCTAAATAAACAAGGTGAAACGGAACGAAAGTTAAATGGAGAGGAAAAAGCTCTTACAGAAATTATATATAAAAAAAAAAATAACCGATGCAAAAAGAACATTTTCGAACTCTCGCTCAATTTGGAGCATCTTTGTTTACAATGCACCTATTTATCTACCTTTTTTAAGTGAAAAATCAAGCATATATTACATTAAAAAAATGTATGCAAAATTTAAAAAAACTATCTTAACTTTGGAATGCTATGCATTCTAAAATTGTGAATAATACATTTGAAGAGAATACTGCATATATAACGTTATTATTATTGTTATATCATACAACATAAATCTCAACTTTTTCCTTTCTCGCAAAATAAAGTATTATAAACGACCATTCGAAGAAGAATGTATTGTAAGCATTAAATAGATTTGACCTAGAGATTTTGACGACCCGACCCCCCGTTTTAATCTTTCCTCAATTCTAAAAAACATATCTTTAGAATTTTTCTATCTATGTATGATAATGATAATTCATAAACACATTGTGATGTATGCGATCTGAATGCTACATTTGTAGATTTTTGTATTATTTTGGACAAAATGCACCGAGCGAATGTTTGTCCGTTTGCCAGTCCGCCTAAATAAAAATTTAATTATTCAAAAAAGCAGAAAGTTTGATAAATGAAATTTGGTACAAATCTAGTTGGAAATGCTGATATATATTTAACCCTCTTTTCCTAAGACATTCGAATTCAAGTACCTCAGAATACCGGAATAACAGAAATTTTCCTTCAAAGATTTAAAAAAAAATCGCAATTCCTTCTTTTAAACACCTCAATAATACAGTGTTCTTAGAAGGTCCAAAACAACGATTCAGAAAATACAAAGAGAACGTTTTGAGAACTTTCAGAAAGTTCCCTTGTTCCCCAAATCCATCAGGGTGAGCCTATCTAATGAACAAAGCATGTACCGCCGATATTTAATCAATCGCAAGGAACGGGGAGGAGTTTAGTAATGACAGGCGTCTCGGGCGCCCACCGTAGTATATTCAGTATTTTTAGAATTAATTTTAGATTGCCCTGACTATCTATGTATTATCATATGTAGGAATACGATGGATTAGAAATTCAATGACTTAAATAAGCGGAAAATGGCTTCTAATTCAATACAAATAATGGATTTGTATTGGAATATGATCCAGTCAGTTGAAAGGTAGGGGTCCAAAATCCGTACTTTGTTTTTGTCATTATAACATAAAAACAATGTACTGAATTCATTACTGACAGAAAGACAGAGGTGAAAGAAACACTGGGATTGCTATAACCTTCGAGGGTTTACTGTGCCTTTCCTCAACGTCCCATAGTACGTTCAGATTTTCCCCATGAGAGCTGAAAAAAGATGCTATATTGTCTAAGTATATGAAAAAGACGACGAGTTCACAGTTCAGTTGCTTTAATTTAAAACCTCATACTTGAGTAGTAAAATATCGCTCACCTGGCAATCCTCTGTCGTTAATCACTGCTGACTTGGGACATGCTTTAAAACAATAGTATCTAATTTTTTTTTCGTTGCACGAATCGCTTGTTATGTAAACAATATCTTGAGGCCCATTAACGGAACGTATCCATATGCATATATATGCCAGTAATAAGTAAAACTTAGTGTAAATTGACATCCACTTGGGGGCACTTAAAATATGGATCTAAGGAACTTCTGGTACAGCAGCTGGTTCTCATCATTCTAAATGGGTATAGAAACGGCGTGGCCACCACCCTCATCGATGACGAGTGTCATAATCATCAAAATATTTTGATTACGATTTTTTCTCTACAATTCATATATTAGAAAATTAAAAGCTTTTCTACGGCACTCTATTAAGTTATTACGAACTCTAAGTTGGCAACTTCTGATCCAAACTGTGTTGCAAAATAAGCATCTTTCCATACTTTATGATGGTTCTGAATCGGGCAAAGCACATTAATAATTTTCCGACAAAAATTTTGCTTATTTTTGAAGAACAAAATCTGGAGTGTCTAGAGTCAGAATATAAATCGACGCTTTTATTTTATTTATTTCTATCTCATTCCTGTTGTTTCAGACTGAGCTTTTAGTATTTTTCCGCATGTCCTCTGTTAATCAAACAAGCTAAAAGTCTGTAATTGCATCTAACGAACATACCTCTCAGGAATTTAATTTTTCTGGAGAATCTTAACGAACCACAAACAAAATACACTTTTATACAAATCACCTCAAACACATAAAAAAGAGGAACTAATTAACGAAAAGTCAACACTAAATGTGATTCTCTGCAAACTCGGAAGTTTTTGAAAACCGCATTTCTTTAGAATTCGGGCACTCATTTTAACGATTTTCCAGGGAACTCGTCATTTCCAACGGAAAGGTTTTACCGATACTTCCTTGGCTGGTGAAGAAATATTGACCCGGGAAAGATACACAAAGAACCTTCAAGTTTTTAAGAATTCTTCCACAATTAGCGCCTTAATAAATTATTGGTAGATGATTGTAGTATCATTTGGTGAGCTAGAAATGACTTAAATTAGTTTTTCTTTCCTTTATTTATAATAATTATTTAATGTCATGTAGTAAGTTAAATGAAAATCATGACCAGACTGTGTCCATTTTAGTCACGAGAATTCAGATTCAGTTGTATTTAATAAATGGTTGGTAGGTGAATGTTACATTTTTTTAACAAGTTTCTTATTTTTCTTTCTAAATTTAGTATATATTTTTAAAATTATTTCTCATTAGTTTTTTTCTTTATTTAGCATATATTTTTCTTTCCTTTCGTGTAAAACAAAATCCTGAAATCCGTGACAGAATTTTGACCATTTTAGTCACGGAAATTAGGGTTAAGTTATATTTAATAAATGATATATCAATGACACTTCCTTCAATGAGCTAATGTTTTTCTAAAATTAGTCTTCTGTCTTTTTTATTTAACATAATTTTTTTTCCTTGAAACAAAATCATGGTAGCCGTGAAGAAAGTTTGTCGCGGATTAACCAATGGATTTTGAGTTCAATTATATTTAATAAATATTTTATTAATATTATAATTGCATATTCGTCAATGAGCTAAAAAAATTCTTAATTTAATTTTTTCCTTCATTATTTAGCATGCATTCTTCTATTTTCTATTAAATAAAAATTCAAAAGCAGTGGTGAGAGGTTCCCATTATCGCCAAGAAACTTTTGTTTTAAATCTGTTTAATAAAGAGATGTAGTATGAATGGAATACTGTTTCATGACTCAAAAATGTCTCAAATCAGATTTTTATTCAAATTTTATATGTCCTTTTTTACTTGGAGTAGACTGAAACAGCAACAAGAGCCTTTTAATCAATGGATAATTTATTAGCTCAATTATATATAAAAAGATTATCTTGGTTTTGGTAGCTGTATATAATAAGCGACTGGTAAAAGAATATAGAATGCTTTAATGAAATAAAATCGTCTGTTAGTTAAACGGCTTTTAAATGGATAGTTTTTTTTCTTTTACAATGAGCATATTTGTTCTTTTAAGTCTAGTAAAATCGCGACCGCAGCTCTTTTTTTCTTAATTATGAGTGTAAATGTATGTAAAATAAATTGGTAAAAAAAATATAATATCTATTAATGAATTGGAAATTGCTTAAATAGCCATTTCTTTCTTTTTTTATTCAGTATATCTGAATTTTTACAGTATAAGACATTCAATGCCTTGTATAAAATTTTGTCATTTATATCCTGAGACATTTAGTTTAACTGTATGAAATAAATCACTGATAGCTAAGAGTAATGTTATTAACTCTTAAATAAAGAAATATAATAAAAATATAAATAAATTAGAAATATAATATATTAGAAATATAAATAAAATAAGAAATTGTTTTGGTAACTTTTTTTCACCTTTATTTAGGATTTTTCTTTTCGGTCGAATAAAATAACGAAACTCTAAAGGGAGTTTTCATTTTAGTCAGGGAATATGGTTCAAAATTATTTAATAAGTGTTTGTTGACTAAAATGCTCGAGCATTATATTGAATGATTTATCAGCAATTTGTACGTTATAAATTTGTTTAATACATATGATATACAGTTTAATGGCATTTATAAGGTATAAAATATAGAATCAAAAGCTATAATTAGTATAACTTCACAAATCTAAAGAAACGAAAAATTCCTGAAAGAATTAGAACTCCTGTAAGAGATAAGAAATTAGGATTTTTTATTTTAATCAAACTCATGAACACAATAAGGAATCTCACAAAAGTATTTCCCTTAAAATATCTTTTTTTCATAAAAAACAAGACACAAAGAGATCCATGTAATATTTTTTTTTTTTTGAAAACTAATGTTTTCTTCATTCTTTAAAGATAAATGACATTTTAGAAAAAGTAAACGCACACTATCAACCCGACATAACTTTTTTTTTCCTTGCCAATTTTTCTAAGTAACCGATAATAAAGTTTTCTAAGATGCTATTGTCATAAAAATACGAAAGTGAGAAATCAAAATGCCTAGGTTTCTGAAAAACAAAAAACGCTTTTTTTTTAAAAAAAAAAGATGAATTTAAAAAAATGTTTTCGAAAAGTAATTGTTGTAAAACGTCATGCAAAACTTTGAATAAGAGTCGGTTCTTTTGTCTACTATTTAAAAAAAAATTCTAACACAAAAACAGAACTTCACAATTTTAGGATCAAGATGATTCGGGTTTTTTAAAATTTCCATATAAAACAAATCCATATCGAAAAAAAACCCCTTAAATTTTAAATTAAGATGCGTGTCCTTTTCATGAAACATAAGTGATTGTCTTTTGTTTTTAAAGGATAGGAAAAAAAATTGGAAAAATCATTTTCATTTGTAATCTTTTTTTGGAGAAAATCCAATACTTTTCCAAACAAATTTAGTGAAAAGAATGAAAAATGTTATGATGTGGTAAATTTCTTTTCTTCCGAATCGAGAAACCATTTCCGGGAAAATAATTTATCGTTTGATTTCTTATTCGAAATCTTTTGAGCATTTTTCCATTTCTGAAAAGCATCATGCTTTTTTTTTAAATTTTTTCCTCTACATGATGAACTTTTGAAAATGAAAATCAAATCTTTTACAAAAGTAAATGGTAAAATAAAAATGTATCGCAACTGTTGAACTATTGGGGAAATAAGAGTGATTGAATTCAGTCAAAATCTTTTGTCAATCAAATATTGCACATTATCATATCCTATGTATTAATATTTCTTATTTTTAATCAGCCATAAAAACAGCATATCGAGTGTTAGTAAAAGATTTTAGAAGGACTTCAAAATGTTTACATTTTGAAGCTGCGTTTCCTGTTTATATTATATGCAGGTGAATAAATTATATGGCATTCAGTCAGAAAAATGGTTCTATTGAAATGTTTTGGTTGATGAGCACGTATGCCAAAGTTTGTAATATTGTGGTCACGTGAGTGAAATCTGAGCTTTTTTCTTCATTCAGTTAAACAGTAAACAAAGAGTTTATGACGTGGAATTGCAATTTTAATAACAAAATCATATGCCAAATGCTATCGATCTAATTAGTTATGTTGCAAGTCATAGAATTTCTCTTTTTGAATCATTTGTCATGAAATTCTTAATGAAAGTTTTAAAAATCATTCCATTTTTTAATTATAGTATGTACACACAGACATAATTACAAAAAAGTTATTTAAAGGGTTGAAATGTAGAAATTCAGGAAAATCTCGATGTCGCATTCTTTGACGTTTACAGTACTTTCTCTTTCCATGTTTTGGATACGATTAAATAAAAATAAATATGAAATAAGTCATCGTTTCAAAATATTTGTATGGTTTCTTATTTTAAATATCTTTAAAACGGCGCCTAAAACTTGAAAACCTGTAGGCGAAAAATAATAAATACTTTCTCTTTCTATGTTTTGTAGATACTTAAATAAAAATAAATAAATTTGAAATAAAGCATTATTTAAAGAGATTTCTATGATTTCTTAATTTAAATATTTTTAATAATGCTTCGAAAACTTAAATAAGTAGGTGAAAACTTCAGAAAAAAATATTTCTTCATATTCGAAAATAAAATATATATTTAAAGAATGTTGTTTATCTTTCCAAATACCAAATCTGAATGCCATCTCATAATAATTTCATATCGCAACTTTTAAACAAAAAAAAATAAAATCGAGTAATAAAAACGCATGCTTAAAATTGCAAAGTCCTTTTTAAATTATCCCAAGCAATGCATGACTTAATCTTTATTCTAAATTACCAAAATATTCGTTTTTTAATGCCGGTGATTAAAACTTTCGAATAAATTACTAAATCTTTTGAAGAAATTTTTATTATCCATTCGTTTCTTTCTTGATATTATTTTGAATAACAAACATAGCTCATTTTGCATCTGTTATTTAGCAGTCAATTTCACTAAAAAGACAGCTGCATCAAAACTGCGAAGTTCCGAACATGATGATTTGATATCGCAACTTTTAAATGAAAAAAAAAATGTGTGATAAAAAAACGTACTTATAATTTCAAAATCATTCTAAATTATCCCAAGCAATAGCGTGAATTATTCTTTTATTTTAAATCGCCAAAATACTGATTTTTTTTAAATACCAGCGCTTAAAACTTCCGAATAAATTACCAAATATTTTGAAGAACTTTTATTTATTCATTAGTTCCTTTCTTGATATTATTTTCCAAAGCAAACATAGCTCATTTTGCACCTGTTATCTGACAGTCAACTTCTCTAAAAAGACAGCTGCATCAAAACTACGAAGTTCCGAACAGCAAAGCGCGGGAAAAGACATGCTCTGCCATTATGCAAATCGGAATATATAATCATCTAGATGGAGGGCAATCCATTAGGGTTAAGCGGTTACACCGAAACACGAACATTCGTATGCCGAATCCGATCTCCCATGCTTCCGAATTAGTTGTGGTAAATGCCATGCCAGAGGAAAAGGCTGCCTTCTAGAATGAAGATTTCCTTCGTTGAGACATCCAAGTAAGTAGAAGTGTAAAGAGAAGGAAGGCTTGAGTGGAAATCCTTTATTGATTTCTATGACCTATGATGTAACTGTAGATAGTTTGAGTTTCTTCTGTAAGAGGACTTTATTGGGGGGTTGGATGGTATAATTTATCGTCAGGTGGGAGAAGGTTTTCCAGAATTTCTAGTATTGTTGTGTCCGGTTTTTACGTATTGGAAGGTTGTGTTTCGTAGGGGGATACCAGAATGCTGTAGCCTTTTTATGGTCACTTCAATCGTGGAATTTTTTATTGATAAAGATAAGACTACAGTTTGTTTAAAAATGATGAGACAGAAGATAAGGGAATGAAATATTTACTGGATGGTACGGAAGGAAGAATGTTTAATGATTCCTAGGGGAAACGAATAGATCTCTTCTCAGACAACAACAAAACCAGACAGTGTTCTTCCTAAAACTTTCTCCCAAATTTCAACAAAAAATTTGATAGGTGTCTACTCCATATATATTAATTCTGTGTGCCTAATTTTATCTGTCTAGCTCTCTTCATTTTGTAATTATCATGTTAACTTATATTCGAACAGCCGGACAGACAGTCTCCCTCTGAATAGATTTTACTCAAAATTGGATAGAAATCTGTAAATTTGGTGTAAAGACCATGTATCAAATTTACAATCTAGCTCTAAGCATTTTTTAAAATTATATTTGTCACAGATAGACAGATGAACTTCTTCCAAAAATGTGTTTTTGGAAATCGGGGGGGGGGTCTAACATGTGAAGATACGTCAAAATCTCCTGTTCGAATCTTTTGACAATTAATATACTTTTTCATACTACGTATAAGAAAAAGTAAAAATACGATGCAACAAAAACTAATATCGCCCATTTTGTTGCTTATTATGAAGAAAATATATTATTCCATTTTCCGACCATTTTCCCCAGCTTTTAAAAATAAATATGTTTAAAGAAAACTAAGTCATGGAAGCAATCTTTTTCATTTAAACACTTTTGTGCTCCCTCTCAATAAAAAAAAAGAAATATATATTTATATATATATATATATGATAAAACCATGACCTGCAACATCTTCTCCAACGTTATATAACTCCTTCCATACTCAATTTGAGAAAGATTATTAACTTCAGAATGATACAACGACAATCAATCTTATTTGCTGAAGCGTGTCTGAAGCGATGTCCCTTTATCACTGTAAAACTCATTTTATTAAAGTCTGTTTCAGGATGAAAATGTTTAAAAATGAAAATTGAAAAAGACTAGAGCATAATCCTTCTCACATATTCCAAATTCAATCATATTTTTTTCCAACGAATTCCCATGATGCTTCAGAATATTTCTTGCAGATTGATGTGACAAAGCAATTCCAATAAATGGTATTATAAGCTAAAATGTTGGGAATTATGTCAGAAACAAGATTTCATCACGTTTTTCTGATTCATATCACTATTTTTCTATTTTTCAAAGACGATTTATCGTGTTATTAATGGATAGCGAGACGGTTGATTTGAAAACACTATCTTGCCATATTATTAGCTTGTTGTCATATTAACGTTTTTGTTTCTATTTGACAGAAAGCAATTTTGGCGTCGATTTTTTGTTTTACTTTCTCGTATACGTAATATAAAGAAATTATAGTAATGGTCAAAAAATTTGAACTCGAGATTTTGGCGAATCTTCACGTTTTAGATATCTGAGTTCGAAAAACGCATTTTTAAAAAATGCCCATCGGTCTATCTGTTTCAAAGATAATTCCAAAACATTTTGAGCTAGGTAGATGAAATTTGGTATACGATCTTTACACACAATTTGCATATTTCTATCAAATTTTGAGTAAAATCTGATAAAAGAAAATCCGTCTGTCCTGCTGTTCGAATATAAGTTAACACGATTGTTACAAAACGTAGAGAGCTAGAGAGAAAAAATTCGGTATACAGATTTAAAATCTATAGAGTAGACAGTTATCAAACTTTGAGCAAACTTCAACTACAGGTTGTCTGTCTGTCGGTCTGTATTTTAAGAAACATGTTAACTCAATAGCTCAAAAACGCACTGACAAATATATCAAATTTGATATTTGATTTTGTGATTGTAACCGGTTTAGTGTCAAAGTTTTGTTTCAATCAATTGTGAAAAATGTTTCTAGAGCCCAAATTTAATTTACGGATGCCATGCATGCCAGGGATTAATCACCAAAAATATTGCCAAGAATGGCACAAACAGATTGAGTAAAAATGCTAAATTCAAGCCAAAAAATATTTCTTAACTATTGTATGCAAATGCCATGGGATTCTCTGGCATGACAAGTTTATTAGAGAGTATGCGAGAAAGTTGTGGGGAGACCACCCTTACTGGTTTCCTATTTCATTCAACTTATGTCTATGTAGGATTTGAAAATAATATCATTCATTCTTTTGTCTCCATCAAGTCTTTCATAAGACTTGCAACAGACTGTTAGAATGATAATGGGAATATTTGTGCCATTCGATTCTCTTTTCAATTACCTGAATTAGAATCTGAGGCCAGATTATTCAATATGAGAACTTGAAACCGCTGTTTAGTTGAATTGGAAGAATGATTCATATTTTTCAGTGAGTCATTTTGTAAGGAAATGCTCCCCAACTTTGTTCATGTTCTTTTTCCAGAGAACACACTTTTCTTGAATTCTGCAATTATTAGTCCAAACACCAACGTCTCAAGATAAATCTCGAAGAATGAGTTATGCAACTAAAATGCCGAATCTTATTACGCAAAGTCTGGAAAATAACATTCCATCATCCCTTTATTTTCTTATATATTATGTATAACAAATCGTCAGTTGGATAAACCATTAAAGCAAAATCAAGATGTTCTACAAGCTAGCTCAACTTACCGAGATGATTGCTGACTTAATGCAGTTTGATGTCTAATATTATGCAACAGATAATAATAATGTTTAACACTATTATGACTCATTTCAATCGTAGTGTCTCGGCTGCTTATATTAACATCAACAAATACTTTGTATTTTTAATGGGTCTTCTTTACTCAGCACACATCAGACTGAATAAAAGTGCTCAGCATTGGGAGGTAAGAAAATCTCTAAAATCAATCATAAATAAAAAGTAGTGTAATAATCAAACAATTCGACTTTGAAATATTGCTGAATCTCGTCTTTTCAAACTTTCTTGAGTTCGAAGAAAGGCACTCTTCTTGTATTATGTTTGCATGTAATCAAGTAGGAACAGGAAAGATGGATGGTATTTGATGTAAGGTATATGTATAGAAATTATAGACTTACTGCAAATTTTAGCAACAAACAATCTCATTAAAAACTTAACAATTAACGAATTTCCCAAAAACTTTTGCAATATAGAGGTTTTGATAAGAGAATGAATATCTGATTTCTGACTAACTCCGGTTTGTTGGCTTTGAGTTGCGACTCGGCAGATGGCGCTTCAACTTTGATGACGTTGCATTATGACAAAACATGGTAAACATATATAGCTGTAAACGCGGAAAAATTAAATTTAGTTTAATTTAACGAAGTACATTTGCACTAACAAGTTTATACCTCGCATTGTCTTTTGGAATTATACTTTCAATTAATAAGTACTTTACTTTCTTGTTTAAATGATTTTGGTCCCATTTTCATGGTATTTTGTGGTTTGTTTTGCTGTGTTTTTATCTGGATTGATTTTAATTGTTTTAGTATAATTATTATATTCTTGTGATACTAATTTTGTCTCCAAAACCTCAATTTTCTGGGATTTTCGGGTCACGAGGGGTCAGTTTGTTGGACAAGAGTCAGACCCTTCACAGAAAAAAATTCCTGGTTTGAATCCTTGCCTGAGTGTGACCCTCGGAAAAGTCTTCGGGCCGGATTCATTTTATCTTTCTTTTTTTTAATTTTGACTGTAAACTTAATATTTATTTCTAATTCTATTTTGGTTAAGCTCATTTGTGTTTTAGTTGTAGCAGCCTTGGCGCTCTCTAATTACAATGTATATTTTATTATATAGATTCAGGAAATTTTATATAGATATTTTTCATATTGTTTATTTCTAGATTGATGGTTGCTTTTAAAAATTTCCTTAATTTCAAATTTTCTTAAAATAATTCAATTTATGCAGAAAAACATCTTAGTATCACTCGTATATAAATAACATATTAACGAGAATTTATCATTTATTTATACGTGTGAATATGAAACAAAAGTTCGGAAACGCAAAATGAAGTTAAAATTTGTCACAATTTTATCATTAGAATTCCCGATTTTTATTTAATATCTGACCAAATCCTTCAGTAGATTTTCTGATGATTCGTCTATTCAAATAAATGAACGTAATAAATAAACAGGAAGAGAGTATCAAAAGATGAATTTTAGTATAGGAGCTTTATCTCAAAATTCTTGATTCATCTGTAATTTTGGGCTAAAGAGTAGATTATCTGTCTGTTTGCCTATCCATTAGTGTATGAACATGGTAACTTTGTTGTAAAGCAAGGAAAAATAAATAAAATGTGGCATTTGGTTTTGAAGCCATTATAGAACTGATAAAAATTTCAAATAAACAAATTTAAAAGTACATATTTCTTCACTACACAATGAACTAACATAACTTCTACCATACTGAGAATAAATCACCGAAAGATGTTAAGGGTGTAATATTTTCTCAAGAATATAAATCTTAACACAAATAAAAGTGTGTGGTTAAGTATATGTGTATGTGATATTTCGTCCTAAATTAATTGCCTATTTAAAGATTATTATTAGTGTTTCAAATCGCAAAAATTAGTTAAATATTCAATTAATGGCATATTAACCGAAATGTAGTCGCTTTTTCGCGGTCACGCTAATTCAAATTATCGACAAAAACATTTTTATACCAGCATATATAATTTTTTTCTTTTTAATGATATTAATATCATTTTCGCACAATCTTTCTTTCAATTTTTATTGACTTTTAAAAATTTAACAAATAATTCAATGGATGCAGACGATTCTGAAACATCAAAATTTATAAACACTGCATTGATAAGCAGCGGTGAGACTTGAAATTATTTCCTTTTTAGTTTTCCATATTTGTTTTATTTTTTAAAAAATATTTTTGCCAACGTTGTTTATTGGTTTCTAAAAGACAATTTGGGCAATATTTCAAACATCTTTTGCTGCGGAAAAACTGGAATAGAAAAATAAAACTGTTACCTGAATACATTTGCAGAATTAAGACACAACACGAAAAAAAAGTTTATAAGCAGACGATTTTTTGAACAACTCTTGATTTTTTTTTTATTTAAAAAGAAAAGAATTAGTTGTTTTTTTAATCGCCTATTTATATCGATATTCTCATTTTAATTTTCAAAAACATTTCAGGCGATAAAAAGATTTTTCACATTACAATATTATATGTAGAAATGATTTTTACATTACAAATATTAGGTATTAAAGTATTTTAATCTTGAGCAAAGCCTGGTATATCATCAAATATGCTATGATTCTCAATATTCATATCTGCGTGTCTATGCAGAAAGTGTATTCTTATTCACTGCATTGGAACTATCAATGTATCTTATCTTCTGAAAACAATTGATCAAGTGCGAAGCACTACATCAGCACAAGCAAGCCACAAATATGTCCGACACCCAATCTTCGGAAGCGCTCGCATGATAAAAGCATCGAAGTGCTCTCGAGGAAAAGCTTTTAAGGGTGTTTAATTTACGAGAACAAAACCCTCTCCGCCTTCATTTGCTTTCTTTTCGAAGTCCATTTGCTTCGGAGTGCAGAACATTTTTTGGTTCTTTTTTTTTACTGAAGAAAATATGGAACACACTGAGTAGTTATGCTTTATGCAAAATATCTTAAGGAATATCGTGACTTTTTCTTGCTTAAAAGACAATGCGCCATGTTTTTGTCATTCTTCTAAAAGTGCAGTACTTGAGATTCAATATGAATATGTTTATTTATAGACTATAGCTTGGTAATAATTCTATGGCTTCGGGATTAAAAATCCAATCCCATCTAAACACTATAAATATGGCCTTGTTGAAATTTTAAATCTGCCAAATGCTAATTATTCAAATCTATTGTAGCAATTGCAAACAGGTATAATTTCTTGTAAACAGCAATAGGAAGAAAATACTTCAGTACAATACGGAAAGAAACTTACGGCTTCGTTTACGTATATAATTATTTTTGTGATTTCTCTTGGTGATACTGGTGACATCCAGTCACTGATGCTCATATGATAACTACATGCATGTTTTGCATATGGTTATTTAAATCCTCTAGAATTAACTTGTTATGTTTTTATTTTATTGGAATATGTGCTAGATTTTGTCTTAATGTGTCTTTATACATATAACTAGGTATATACAGCAAGATACTCGTAAAGAATGATTCATTTGGTATGATCAAAGATTTAGCTTACGCTTATGAATAAACGCTTACTCTTTTTTTCTGCACTGTGCTCAGTTTTTGTTTCCAACGTTATTTACAAGTAAATTGTAACTATTTTTAGAAGAGCAATTGTTTTAAATATCAGCATCCTCTCTTCAAAGTGGGCAAGAAAATGTAGAAACTGAGACGTCGTCTTCAATTTCACCCTCACTAACAAGGTCTGACCTTTACCCGTTTTGACTGATTATTTCCCATTCTGGTTCCACTCTTAATTGATCCTGCGCTAAAGCACAATCTATTCTGTTTCGATTCTATAGGTTGATTAGGATGGAACAATAAAGACACATATTCTGGAAACCATTACATAGAAAGTCAAATGGAGATAAAAATTTGATACAGGATTACAATTGCAGTCACAAAAGCACATATCAGATTTGATGCATTTAAGTCATCCGTTCTTGAGTTATGTTTATATGCTTCTGAATGTACAGATCGACAGAAGTTATATCCTCCTGTGGATTTGATTCAAAATTTGGTAGATGTCTAAACTATAGATTCAATTCTGTATCGGAATTTCTTCCACCTATCTATCTTCATTTTATAGTTGTAGTGAATGCCTATCATAAATCGTATATATCTATCATGAATCATATAAATCATATCAGATATCTGTAAACTACAGGCTCCGTCGAGGCTGTGTGTAACGTAATTGCCGCACCGCTCATCATCCGGGTATGCTTCTAAAAAAGCTATTCTCTCTTCCTCTTCGGAACTCTCTCGCGCCCATGAAGCTCATAGTAAAAATCAAATGTTTAATTTCTTTAGTTAAATTGTAAATAAAATTATTTTCTAAAACGTTGCAATAAATGGAGTCGCAACAAAATACACGCAACCCTAATTACGACAAAGTAATCGTATTAACTTATATTCGAAATGCTGAACAGACGAACTTTCTCCGACTAGTGGGGTAATTAGGATGGAACACAATAAGGGCATGTGGTCTGGACACTATTACAAAAAACTCAAAACTGTAAAGAAAACCATCTTTCTTCATTGTTCAAAGACTTTAGTATCTTTAAAAAATGGTTTAAAATTTGTATTCTCATTTTTAAAACTTGTAAAAATAAATATGTCAATAATTTTCAGTCCGCATTTTTTCCTTTTACAAGTATCAGGTTTTATTTTTTAACTATTCACTTCAATTTTAAAAATGTTTTAAGAAGGAGTGATTCACGATGTAAATTTATTCGAAATCAGGGCAACTGGCTGATACTGCTTATCAGAAGTTTATTTACTGTTTATTGTCTCGCATCTCTTAGGACTGTCCCTGTTAACACGTGGCCATGGATTACATTTAGATAAGCTCTCCTTAAATAAATTTATGCAGCTTCATAATATCGAACAAGAAGCGATTATCTAGATAATTTATGAAATACCAATTTAGAGATAAGTTAAATTTTTATTGCTTTTTACTCTTTCGTATTCGATTTATAAAACAAAAAATTTTAGATAATCAAAAATTCGATTCTGAGTTTGTAGAATCTTAATATCGTAGATTTCCCTAATTTCGATAAAATATTTTTAGAATCCTGTTTGTCTGAGAATAATTTTTAAAAAAACCGTACAAATTAGACGAATGAAATTAGGTACTCTGCCTTGTTCCCAAAATTGTAAATGTCTATTAAATTTTGAATGAGATCCTTCTAATGAAAGTCTATCTGCATTTCAATTCACGCTTGTGTAAACAAGACGTTTTGAAAAAGAGTTAGATTTGATGTCTGTTTTTTTGTGGTTAAACTAAAAATCTATATCAAATTTTGGCTTAATTATTTGATAAGAAGTTTCGAAATGCATATTTGTTTTTGTTTTTTCTTCTACTCTACGATACTGAAAACGTACCATATTATGCAACAGACGAGACGGTTAATGTTGGTTGTCCATTATAAAGTTCTTGTTTCAGTATCATATAAAACGTATCTAAATTATGCTATATTATTTGGTTATTGTCTGTGCCATGGCATTGCTTATAAATAATAGCCCTCTCCATTTCAGAATTACTTGGACTAATATGCGAGTTTTGATAAAAGAAACTATAGTTTAACAAAATATCTTTATAGTGAAAAGGCAAAAAGAGCAACCGAATATGATGACACATCCATTGATAGCACAAATTTTCCAAAATTTCAGACACCTTTCGATATTAAATATACCAGTATGTTAATATTCCAGTAATAATGTTTAAAAACGCATGAATAAATTATTAATTCAGTTAGATATATTATCAGGTCGCGACTAGAACATTATATTTTGCTCAGAATTTGTTTCAGACTGTTTTACTACAAGCTAAATTTAAGAATACGTAGGTGGAATTTCGATTGAGATTATAAGAAGACATTTTAGAGTGTCCTGTCATAGGGGTAGAGCGTCTTCCCCGTAATTTGGACGTCCTGGGTTCGATGGTGAATGTGCCCTCTTATAAAAAGGGGTTGTGCAAGCGAATGAGTGATGCGTGAGTGGCAAAGTCATACTCTTGGCCTTAGTTGGGGCTACTAAAAACTAGAGACGCTCTCCCCACCGGCGTACATCGCTGTCTTCGTAACAGCGGAGCTTGTTCGTGGCAAGTGCCATAAGAAACAACAACAAATTTTAAAGTGGTATGAACGCTCAGACTTATAAAACATTTAAAACCTACTTAGCTTGTATAAATAATGAATCTTCTATGGTACCAAATTTCAAACCAGAGTCGTACGAATTTCGACCCTATTTCTGGACATTTTACCCGAGAGCTTTATGACTCAATGAGCCATTTTTTTAAAATGGTCTTTTATAAAAATAAATTAAATCAACAATAAAATGATTGGTGGATATTAAAAATCAATAAGATCAAAAACTTTTATTATAATTACTAGTTATTAATCAACTATAATAATAAACAAATGGAAAATTGATCGCATTTCTTTTATAACCGCATGACCTTTAAATGCATAATTTAATGACGGCAACAAACAATACACTCTGTACAAAGTCGTTGAACTCGGGTTTAAAATGACAGCTGTATTAAGTGTAATATAATTCAAAATGACAGCTGCATTTTAATTCAGCTGTCATTTTATGCAACGTTGTTCGTATAAAAAATAATTTAATAATGTGCGATTGTAAATAGTGATCTGTGATTGTGATTTTATGAAAGACAACTTTTTCTAGTAGTAGCAGTTCAAGCTTTTCAATTCATTTATCATGAAGTATCTATCCATTCTTGAATTTTTTTTCAAAAACGTAATATCATCCGATCTTCTTTCAATTCACATTGCTTCAAGATCTTTTTAACACTTCTTGGAGTTTGTGGGCTATTAGAGAACCCTGGGGAATCTTGATGTTCTCGGGCCTTCATGGTTTCATTCTTTATTGTTGTCATCCAGGTACATTTTTAAAACTTCTTTTTGAGAAGAGACTGAATCAGCGAGAAAAGAATATTTGAATCATGACGGAAAATGAAGCTTTGTAAATTATCAAAGCTAATAGTATTGTTTGTAATAAAGCAAGATAATAAAGTAAATTCATGCAAATTTTATTACTGAATTTAATCTTAAATTTAAAACAGCGGAATTTCTAAAAATTCTATTCTAATTAAATCTCTGAAGGTTCTATTCTAATTAAATCTCTGAAGGTTCTATTCTAATTAAATCTCAGAATTATTATTTTTGTCTCATTCTAATTATTTTTGTTTCATTCTAATTAAATTTCTAAACATTAAAACTTTTCGAAATTTAATTATAATATAATCTAATTAAATCTTTTAATTAGCTTTTTAATTAGAAATGAATTTTAATTCTAAAATTTCTATTCTAAATTTCTGAAAATTCTATTCCAATTCAGTTTCCCAATATTCTATTCTAATTAAAATTTCAAAACAAGACATGTGACGGGACATTTATTGAGGTGACAATTTGCAAAAACTTCCTTAATATTTTCGAGATTCCAAAAATCTAAGACATGAGCCATTTCAGAACACGATTTATCGTTTTAAAAGCCGCTATGTACTGAGCTTTAGCTATTATGTCCGTTTACATCTTCCAAAGCACCCAATATGATCGGAATAGACGCAAACTGAAAGCTGAGAATACCCCACCGAAATCACTCTAAGTGGAAATTTGCATTCTGGCCGTCCGAATTAGATGAATTATATGCTCGGTCGTGCAATTGGACGATTATATTATTAGGTTGTCTGTACAGTGGACAAGGGATGGTCAGTCTGCATCTGGACGCGACTCCACTACCGTCATTAGCGACAGTTTCCAAATTTGCCTATTAATGTTACCCGAGTCCTGATGCAAATTGGATGTACCGGCAGATTTCCCTTGATTGCATCGAGGCACGTCTAGAATGCACTGGCAACAGGTAGATTATGTTGCAGGTGTCCGGTGGATCCTTATTTGGTGAAGTAACTAGATCGTTTGTTGATGATCCTGCGTTCTTTTAAATTGGTTGGGGTCATTGAAATTATTTGTTTTGATGAATGGTATACGATAATGGAATTACATTTTCAAATTATAATGATAAAACAGTATCAGTGAGTATAATATGATAAACAATTAGGGAATGGGTTTGATTTTATTTATCAGTGGCTTGGATACTGTTCCTGTTTTCGGGATTAAGCTTATTTATAGTTTTAACGATGTTGTTTCCTGTGAAACGTTTTTAATGAGTTTCTCACTTGATGTATAGGTCGAAATTGTCCTTAAAATATCCAATCAGGTTTAGAGACAAACTTTTATTTTCTCATATACGAAATAGTGTAAGTAAAGTATCGTCAAAAAATTCGAACTCGAGATTTTGACGAATTTCCTCGTTTCAAACTTCCCCAACATCGACAAACACATTTTTGGAAAATATTCGCCTGCCTGTCTATGACAAATATAACTCAAAAACCCTTTGATCTAAAAGGATGAAATTTGGTACATGGTCTTTAGAACAAATTTGTAGATTTTGATCAGATTTTCAACAAAATAGGCTTTGAGGAAGTTTGTCTGTCCAGATGTTCGAATATAATTTAACGTTATAACTACAAAGAGAAGAGAGCTGGATACATAAAATTCGATACACAGAATTAAATTCTATAGTCTATACATCTTTCCAATTTTGAGCTAAATCAAACACGAGAATGACCGTCTGTAGGTCTTTTGTAGCATTCCCCGTTTTCCGGTACTGATATGACATTTACAGCCAGCTGTGTCGTCACTATTACTTACTAAACTCCTCGAGATAGCCAGATGATCTTTTCCTCTGTGTGGTCTCGCGTCTGTTCATTAGCGACTACAGTGAAAGACTACATGTGGAATTCCTCGTCCAAGAGGTATTGATAGTACCTTCAAATAGAAAGGGGTGTCCAAACATCTGGATGCTAGATGTTTCACTTTGAGAAAGGACCTTCCCACGACCCACTGTCGCTACTGAGAGAGCATATTGCTGAACCCCGATTGGCCGAAAGAGAGCTCAAATGACCAATGTAAATTAAGAGGCTGAGATTGTCGCCGAAATAAAGTGCGGTTATTTTTTTTTAGGAGAAGAGAAGAAATGAATTGCAGGCGGACTGCAGGCTCACGAGTTCGGAGTCCGAGAACCAAATGAGTTTCAAGAAAGCCTTTGACTTTGACTGTTGTATCTCCTACTACAGGTGTAAATAACTATTTATTTAACCAATATTAGAACAAGTTGTTCTTTGTATATATAGGGCTGTAAAACAAAGAATTGTCTGGAAATTCGTTATTTGATCAGTTTAGATCAAGACATTACACTGTACTTTCAGAAATATGTAAATGCAATAATTAAAAAAACGCTGTGACATAAATTCATGGAATTTGGTATGGAATTTTGTGACTACAGTTTTGTTCCTGTGCCAAATTTTGTCTTCAATCAGTTGGGGAAGAACGCCTGTAAAACACAAATTCGATTATTGGTTTCTATTAACAGCGTGTAATGGATTAATTGCCAAATAACTCGCCAGGGATTACAAAATCGGTTCAATAAAAATCCTCTATTCACGCCAAAGGTTAATATTTCGTTATTATACGCTAATATCATGCAAGGCGTTTTCGGGAATAACAACTTTATTACAGAGTATGCAAGAAAGTTTTGGAGTGGCCACTCCCGCTAATTAAAAAGTGATACATAAAAAAATATTCATTGTTCCAAATAACTTGTATAACCTTAATTAGAAGAAATATATTATCATGAAAAATTCCGTTAACTCTTTAAAATGTAGCGTTTTATTTCTTAACCACTTATATTCAAGTATTTAATGCATGGCCATCAGTTTATAAACCATTTAATACAGAAAGTTTTAAAAATATAAGATTTAAAAGCTTAAAATATTTTTTCTTCATTAAGTGGTGTATAAACCCAATTATTACGCTCAAATACTATGATATAAGAAGTTCCGGAATTGAACCATCACGTTTGAAAGAATTAATGAAATATTAGCAAAATTTTCAATGTTAAGAAAAATAACATAATTAAAAAATTTATATATATAATTTTCATTTCATACAAGCATTTCTTAAATTATATCTAAAATACAATAGACCAAAAGATAAATACTATTTTTAAAATTAAATATTCTATGAACATTTGCAGTTGACGAAATTGCTCTGTCATTATAAAATATAACTTAATTATATTTTACAGTCCCTTTCTTAAAATCTGCAGTCTATCATGCCTTTAATGATTTTTTGACACGCGCATACCCCATTTCGTTAAATTTTATTCAAAACGCATTTAAAAATAAATTGCTCATTAGCTTATATGATTACACTGTTGTGCTCTTTCCAAGCATTTTAAAATAGAATTGTTTGAAATGTGCAAGTTGTGGCTGAATGGGTCATGTGAATATAAACATTTAAAATAAAAACTTTGGAAAATTTTACGGTAAAAATAGAATATATTCCTTACCTCCAATTTAAAACATCATTATTTTCTGGTTCGGGTTTATCAGTTATGTATTATTAAAATCCTGGAACTGTAGTTCAAAATCATATCGATTAAAAAGGAAGACAGTTTAAGAATCTAAGAAGTCGGGATTTTATTTTCAGAACATAAATTGAATTCAATAATTTTCAATAATAATTTCCGTAAAGAATACTTCTTGATTGAATTAGATATATTAAAGAAAGTCAAGTATTTCTCAAAGATCTAAAACGTAAGAGTAATAGAAACGTAACAAAATACCAATATTGAACGAAGAAAATATTTAATTCGTCGATAAGATTAAAAACATTCATTTTATGAATGCATTTCAAAATTTCAAATAATATTTGTATATTAGATTTAAATATAATTCATTTTTATTATATATGTGATTTGTGGGACAAATTATGTTAATAAAAAATTTTTTATTCAAAATTACGAGATGCATTTCAAAACATCTGCCGAGTTGCATCAATCTAACAATATTTACAAAGAGACATAGAGCAAAAATTCACACTGAAAAATGAGAAAGCAACGAATACTAAAATCGGTCTTCCCCATAAATCATAAAAATTGCCAGAATTATTGGGTGAAAAATTTATCCATGTCTTGTGGCATCAAACCCCAAATAAAAATAAACTGACTAAAGCCAGATTAACTAAAAATGTTCTTGATAATAAGCTCATTAAGCTTGTTTCAGCTCCTATATCATAATTAAACGAGGCAACCGACGCCAGCTGAATGTTGGCAGCATGCCTTTTCAGCTGTTTAATGAAGGATGGGACAATTACTGCACCAGAGATAAATCAGCAAAGCGATTTCGAGAAAGATACATTCCCAGTGAACATATCTCCTTAAAAGAAAAGAGTAAGTGTTTTTCTATCTGTGTTAGATAGCAAACGATAAAAAAAAATTGCATGAGCAATTAGTCAATAGACATGGAAAAGAAACTGAACTTCAGGACAATTTTGAAATAGTTGGCTATCAATTTTTGCGAAATTGATGATCACAACGTATATTCGGTTAAAAGATCTGGTGAAATTCGGAAGCTTGCGGAAACTTGGTGTTAGAATATCTATTTCTGCCACAGTTCCATTAGCAATTATTATTTAGGGAAGAAACTACCATAACAATAATGCTAATTGAATAACGCACCTTAAAAATTGGGCGAAGAAATAAAACTTTAAACAGCAGTGATTTTTCTGAATTAAAAACTCCATAATATATTTCGTCTAAAAGATTTGGTGAAGGTGGAAAGTCTGAAATTTTGTAGAAGAATCTCTGTTTTTCAGTCAGTTCAATTAGTGGTTATTTTTAAAAGAAACTTCCTTAAAAATAATCGCTGCCTTAAAAAATGTAGAGAATCAATAAAAATTTAAATAGCAGTGATTCTTCTAAACTGAAGATTCCATAATATGTTTCGGTTAATAGATTTGGAGAAGGTGGAAATTCAGATGAAATTTGTTGGAAAAATGTCTATTTCTATGACAGTTCAGTTAGTGATTATTATTAAGGAATGAAACTTCAGAGCAACTTAAGAAAATAGAGAGAAGCAAAAAAAATCTTTAAATCACGGCGATAGTATACATATATTGGCGATTTCATAATATATTTTTATTAATCCGTTTGGTTAAGTTGTGAAAGCAAAGCAGTAACTTTGTGGAGAAATCTCAACACCGATTAGTATTCAAAATGGTGTTCAATTAACTAGCATTATTAAGGTAGGAAATTTCAGAACAATTTTAAATAGATGGACAATTTTTTATCAATATTTTTTATCGTATCATATTTTACCAAATCGGTTTAGTTAACTCGGTAGTTCATCCTAAATTTGAAGGAAAGTTCTTTTTTGACCAAATTCAAAATGCGGAAATACCTCTCTAATTGGTCATTTCACGACATCTGTTTATATACATTAAACGCCTTGACAATCATCAGAGACTGATACTGGTGGATAATAGACAGGACAGTGACCCTGTCCATCAGGACAGCATTAGTCACGGTGACAATAGTATACTTACCTCATCAGTGACGGACTACTAACTTTTCATTCAAGACGCATCAGTCCCAGTTCGCTGATAATATAATAAATGTTCAGGCTGTGTTAATCATTGTTGACATGTGATAGACAATATTATATTGAAATATTATGATCATTTAATAAATTTTATTCTGGAGATCACAAAATAATGAATATAATTTGAAAGTCTCATCACAATTTTATATCGATATTTGGATGTTAGCATATCAAAGATATCAATTTGGTTGGTTGGTTAGTTGTTGGGGGATTTTATTGCAAGATCCATTCTTGCCTAAGTTGAGACAAACATTTGTCGAATCGAATTAAAATAAATTAGTGCGAACTAACATGTCGTATATCACAGGCTAAACGGAAAGGACGCCAAATCAAGCTTCGCGCTTAATGTATAAATCCGTTTACTACAGGTAGCTTTCCCCAAACAGAGTATTCTTATCCTGGTTTTCTCATATAATTCCAAAACACTGAAAGTTTTATGATGAACTTCCTTGTATTATAAAGTAAATCATTACAATTTGCCTGAGAAGACCGCATACTAAATTGTACCTAAATTGTGACTTCAGTTTTAGTTGCATTAACGCCCCGTTTTAAGCAACACTAGGGCTATTTTGGGACGAACCTCTTAATTTTGAACCGTGGTCAGATGATGAGGACGACACCGGAGCTGGCACTCCCCCTCTCCACACTAGTGGGACCAAAACTGTGGCAGTACCTATAGTGGAACATGAGTAGGAGCAGACATTTTGCTCGTGATGTGTAACATGAAATGCGCTTGTACAAATTAAAACATCATTTATTGTAATAAAACAAACACAGTTGAATTTCACAATTTAAATGCATTTTTGGCTTAAACTGTAATACTGACTCACTGAATTCTAAAAAAATAATCAAAAATAAATCAAGAAAACTGAATAAATTCTTCCTTTCGTCAAGCAATCGATAATCAATCTGATAAATCATAACAATCTGTGATTTATGGAAGTGAATTCGATTACTTGAGATTATTTATATTTTAAAAATCATTAATAATGATGTAAATATCATTTCTTCCGCAGAAACACTTAAATATTTCTTTCAATGAAAGAGTTTTGAAAGGCGAGTTGCAAAAACTTAACGCTATTAGAATGCTCACACATCTCTGGAGCTAAAAATCGAATCAATCAAGCTGAGTTTTTAAACTTATTCAAATCACGTGACAAACTAAGCTTCACATTCATCACGAAATATAATCGGAAAGCATTCATCATTTTTTAAAGGCAGTCCTCCAAACATTGAAATGTCTTAATTCCACTTAAAGAAATGCACTGCGATCGATAAGGTTTTGACACATTTTAAAG
The DNA here is from genome assembly GCF_947563725.1 of Argiope bruennichi. Lineage (NCBI taxonomy): Eukaryota > Metazoa > Arthropoda > Arachnida > Araneae > Araneidae > Argiope > Argiope bruennichi. Next base: position 61,775,536 of record NC_079160.1, on the reverse strand, counting down.
AAAAGCAGTTTATCACAAAATATATTTTTATTCCAAAATGAAATTTCCTGACTTCTGTTTCTGACATTTCGTATAATTGCGTGATTTTTATCGTATGAAAACTTGCATTGAATATAGTTTTTTCTAAAGAAAATTGATTTCAGCTAATCATGGATAACAAAAATTAGGCAAGAATTGGTAAATGTGCTGAAAGAAATGAAAAAAGACGCATAAATTACGAAGGAAAAAAATTGAAACTTGCCAATTGTGATTAGCATTGATGGACAGCAGGAAATTATGCAGGAATCGGTAAATGGCCTGAGCATAATGGTGAAGAAAATATGTAATTTTTAAAGAAAAACAACTTTTAATTAGAATTTATGGGCAATAGAAAATATGCTGAAGATAATGGACTAAAAACCTAGCAGAAGTGATTTCCCTGAAACTTTCTCGCACTCGCATACTCACCAAAAAAGGTCTTTTAGACATTTTCTGCTGTATAAAATTGGGGACATTGTGTAAAATTGCGAATATCTTGCATGGCATTAGTGAAAGACAGAAATATAAATCTTTGCAAGAATCTAGCATTTTTATTGAATCTATCGCGAAGAATGTATATCTTGGAAATCTATTTGTCGACCAACTGACACCAAAATCTGGCACATAACTACAGCTATAGTCACAATATAACATAACGAATTTCATTAATTTAAATCATCGCGTCTAAATGCATGCGAACGTATAGGGCAAGGTGTGATCATCCATTCAAAAAATTTGGCTCAAAATTCCATATGTATCTACTATATTTTAGATGCTAAACAGATATACCAAATTCTAAAAACTTGGCATTTTGTGTTTCGAAGCTACTGAGTTCACTTCTATTCGAAGAGCTAGGCAGACACACGTTTTCTATGAATGGAAAGTTGTTCGAACTTTGATAGAAAACTACAAATTTGGTCGTAATTTCACATACCAAATTTATCCAGTTGGCCAAAAGCGCATTTGAATTATAGTGTTCATAGTCAGACAGACAGACATAATAACCAAAAATGTGTTATCCGATTCAGGGAGATCTCAAATTCGGAGATCATCAAACTCTTTAGTACGAATGTTTTGACAATAATTCTTCTATAGTTCGAATACTAGAAAGTAAAAATATTACATCTATTCTTTGCATTTTTAGTTCCCTTAGTTCCTATTTTAATTAGAATCCGATCAACCCTGATCATCAGTTGAATTAAGTGACATGGCAACTGCGAATTAATCTAAAAATCTAATTAGCCATATTAACAATAAATGGCTAAGTTTAATAATAAAACCAGCAGTATTGGCTCCCCAAAACTTTCTCGTATTCTCTTTAATAAACTTATCGTGCCAGAGGACGCCTTCCATGGTATTAATGTACAATAGTTCAAAAATATTAACTTTTGGCGCGAATTGAGCAATTTTACTGAATCTCACGTCATCCTTGGCGAGTTATTTCGCGATTAATCCCTGAAGTGTAGTTAATAGTATTCAAAGAATCGAATTTTTTTTGACTCGTATTCTTGCCCGATTGAAACAAAAATTTTGACACAAAATTGCATTTGCAGTGAGAAAATCCCATACCAAATTGATATCTTTAAGTCAATGCGTTTTTGAAGAATCGCGTTAACATATTTCTGAAAGTGCAGACCGACAGACAGTCAAGCAGCAGTTGGATTTGACTCAAAGTTTGACTGGTATCTAAATTATAGATGTTGAATCTGTGTACAGGATTTTTATCTGTATAGATCTCTCGGTTTGGAAATTATCGTGTTAATTTAAATTCGAATAGCCGGACAGGCGGACTTCTTCTGATTAGACATTACTCAAAATTTGATAAAAATCTGCACATTTAATGTAAAGACCTTATATCAAATTTCAACCGTTTAGCTAAAATCGTTTATGAATTATCTTTGTCACAGACAGACAGACAAACGGACGTTTTCCAAAATTGTTTTTCGAACTCTGAAACGTGGAGATTCATCAAAATATGGAGTTTGAATTATTATTATTATTATTTTTATGATTACTGTAATTTCTCTATACCATATATGCGAGAAAGTAATGAGGGGCCGCTGTGGCCTGGTTTTAAGGTTTCGGAACCAGAGGGTTTCAAGTTCGAGACCCGATTCCGCCGAAGAACCGCTGTGTTATAGCGTCTGGTGCACGTTAAATCCGTCGGGTTCAAATGTCTACTCGCCGGTGTAGTGCGAAAATTTTTTGATTGGGCGCCAGTTCTGGTGTCGTCCTCGTCTTCTGACATCAGTTCAAAATTACGGGTTTCATCCCAAAATAGCCCTAGTATTGCTTTAAAACGGGACTTTAATATAACTAAACTAAGCTAAGCGAGAAAGTAATGAAGTAGTACAGTTTAAAATGTCAATCTGATTTTTAAAAAAATGTAAGTAGTGGGACATAATTGAAAGCTTAATGAAGAACTCTGGAAATTAGCTCTTCTTACTCGCTGCGTGTTACTTCTCTGAAGAATAAAATCCTCCAAATAGAATAGTCTCGAATTCTCAAAACGCAACAGAAGCTTATCAATGGAATTTACTAACTTAACGATGCTGTAAACAAACAAATTATGTATCTTTTCCTTCCCATGTTTGTTTTGGGGGCTTTATATGATATTTGCAGCCATAAAGTCCTATTCTATCATATCGCATAAATCAATCCAATGCACATCTACTATTCCATAAAATCTGTCTTTTAGGGTTCTGTTCCTAAACTCCTTGTAAAACAAAAAACCAAAATCTTATGAAATTATACTAGAAAGTGTTTGATAAAATAAACAAACAATGTCAAAAGATTGTGAAAAAAAATGAAAAGAAAAAATTCCATTATACAATTATCTGGGACATGAAAATAATCAGGTAACTGGATTTTTGTCAAAGTTTACTACCTCCCATACACTTTTAAAAACTTCCGGCATTTTTCTCAAAAAATAACGGAGGCAAGAAACTGGCTTGTTATATTTTTTCTAGTTTTCTTTCATGCCATCTGGAGGCAATTTTCTTACTTCGAAACCGATCCATCATGGCAGACAGCTGACAATCTGGATTTCATCTCTCTCCTACATACGGAAAGATTGATTTTAATCTGTACGAGTACCGAAAAACATCACCGAAAAGAACTGGCCCGAGTACGGGAGGAGGTAGAAATGTCTCGAGGAACTTTTCAAAGAAAGTAAAAATATAGATCGGGAGAGAGAAGAGGGGGAAAAAAAATGCAGCAGAAAATTTAGTCCGCCAGACTTTCTAGTTTTATTTATTTATTTATTTTTTTAAAGAAAAACATTTTGTGTGTATGTGTGTTTAAAAAATAAACTTCTTTACTTAAAGTGGACTATCCGACAAGAAAATAATGGAAAGACAAGTGATTTTAAGGGTTTATTCTAGATTTTTTTTTGCAGTGAAACGTTATTCTTTTAGAACAAATAGATAAAGAAAAGTATAAAGAAGAATAGCAGATCTTAAAATTTAGAGTTAATATATTAAAGCCGCATTTTGATTCTGGGGCAGTATTATAAATTATATTTGTGATCAGTTATTTATGAATCCAACTGAGTTAATAGTCCGTCATTACTCTGCAATTCTATGATTAAGTGAGTAAATTTAATCCAGTTTTTTAGAAATCTTCAATATCAAGCAGTAAAATACAGTGGTTATAAAATACAGTACCTGGGAGACCAAGCTACGCTTTGCAGTTTTTCCTCTCTCTCGCTCTCTCTCTCTCTCTCTCTCTATATATATATATATATATATATATATATATATATGGCTATTTTAAATGGCTTATGGCTCGTTTTAAATGGCTATTCTATCCTATGGCTCATTTAAAATTATGAGCGAAATCTTATTTAATTGATGATGCGGGATCGAGCATGTGAAAGATGCATGGAAGTCCGAAGCTCTAACCAATAGTATATCTCTGAAACGCTTATGAAGGTCATATATAGACACATATCAATATTTAGGTATAAACATTTTTTTTTGCGTGTAAAATCGTGTTTTTACAGCACTTACATAGATGCACTTAAAAGCAAAAACTTATCTAAATATAAAATTTGATCCAAATCGTTACAGCCGTCTTCGAGATACATAAAATGAACTTTATATATATATACACAAGAATTGCTCTTTTAATGTTATAGGATACTAAAGAGATATTCACATAATATACACTATATTATACAGGATGTTTATAAATTCATAGTTCCATTTATTATATGTTATACAGTTGTTACAAATTAATAACTGAATAAATTGACTGCTCATCATTTCATATTAAAAATAAAGTGCAACCAAGTTGTTCATAGGGAATCAAAAATTAAATTCGAAAAATTAAATTCAATGAGTATTCAGTGCGAAACCCTCCAGAAATAAAATACGATATCGAGGCGGCACGATGACTTATTCCATACTTTTTTCTGCATGTGTGCAGTGAATCTTCGAAAGATTGCAGATATGCATACATGGCTATAATCGATTCTTTTTCCAGAGATACAACAAACAGAAAGCCACTACCAATGAAGTTTACGATCTTATACGCATGTCTTTGTCAAGGCATTGCAGCAGACATGCCGAAAACTGCTTTGGATGATATACCTTAGCTTCTCAACATTATTCGGATTTCCGTTCCATCATTCGTTCCTTCGAATTTCTTCATGTAAGATTATGGAAAAAATCGTCAGTAATCGGCAAGATTTAAAAATGTATCGCAGCTTTCAAATCTTAAGCGCTTGCAAATGCTCAGCATGTAACTGAGTATTGCTTAGTGATGCTTTGAACATTCAACATTCAAAAGATCTTGCTTCGAGATTTAATAACTTTATCAGTTCTAGTGCAAATAATTAAAGTCATTGTTTCGATATCTCCTAACTTTTTTTTCTGCATATTTTTGCAATACGGTAATTATGGTATATCCATTATGGCAAATAAAAGAATATAAAGCAACATTTAATATAATAATTCATTAATTATTAATAAAAATTGTAAGAAAAACAGTTTTTATTTGTGTTTATAGCATATTCAACAATAGTTTTTAATACTAAACTGAATCATAATCGGAATAAAATAGATCGCATTATAACGGCTGCCGAACACTTTGGATCAATCAATATAAATCCATATAAAAAATGTAATGCAAATTTTTCCACTAAATATATGAATGTATATACATATTGATATCCATCATTGCATATATGATCAATAAAACATTATAAATCTTTTAATTGCTGAAGCCGTCATTTTGACGGGTCTTGGTATAAATAGGAATAGGTCATATTGATTTTTGGAGTAAAAATGGCTGAGTTGAAATTGAATAGGAATATGTCATTGTTCTTATATTTCATTAAAAGTCGTTATAATGTTTTAGAACAATACATAAATTATATCAATTTTTAAGCTTGACATTTGAAAACTGTCAAAATGACGCTCTGGGTAGTTCTAGTGTTAAACTTAAATTATCTGCATAATTAAAATGAATTTGTTAAAATAAGCTAACTGCTGTTCTAGCAAGAGATAGTCCTTATGCGCTAATGGATTTTGTTTTGTTTTGTTAAGAAAAGTTTTTTATAAAACAAATATTTGGAAAAAAACAAGATAACGGAGGAGAATACCCCAAGAAATGATACATCGTTTTCTTATATCAAAGAATTCTTTAGCCCCAAAGAAGATTCTTTTCATAAATTCCATAAAATTTTCAACATACACATCAAAATTATATAAAATATCTCATGCATCAAACAAAACGCAGATTTCACAATGGCGGATTTTAGCTACCTAGCAATTCTTCTTCCAAATTCTTAACCCAAAAAATGCAAAGTTTTACATCCATCGAATTCGCTGTGAGCTGGTGAAATTGGAGAAATTTTACTGCTTCAAAATGCTAACATCATGGAAAATAATCAAGGAGATTTACGAAAATATGATTCCACGGAAATGGAAAGAGCAATCAACCGAGGCAATATTTTACCGAAATGCCTTATGCTTCTTCCTATTGAAAGAATTCAAGAAACATTTTCCTTTTATTGGCATTATTTTGAACATGTTTGCGAAGCAGCAAACCGGAGAGTTGAATGTTGTGGAATTATTACGTTTCTGTAGTTCACGTAGTTTTTGCGTCTTGTCCGATTTGGTTTTTGAGTTTTAAAATCAAACCAGCCGCTTACACTATTGCCGATCAAATATTGATTGATCTGTGAGGAAATGGCCACAAGTATAAAACGGATGTTCAATGATTTGTTATAAACAGATTCCGGTTATAATTTGAATGTCTTTTGAAACTAGGGATTTGAAAAGATTTGTAACAATTTGAATAAGCTTTTAACATATTAACTATATAGCCTAGCATGCTTTCTATAAATTGCTTTATGTAAAATGTACCTTGCGGCATTATGCTTCCTAAATTCTAAGAAACGCGTTACATCTCAGATAGTTGGACCTATGTCTATTAATGAAGATCTACGTTTCTTTATTAGAAGTTAAACAAAATTATAGCATTTTCCTCAACGCGTTAAAGCACAAAAACTGTTTTTACACAACATTAAAATTTAATAAAAAATTAGCTTTTTCAATTATATCAATTTTGTTTCCATGCATTTTTTTTTCTCTATTTTGATGCACTTCACTTCCTTGTATGCGAAGTGTAGGGACAATATTGTAATCTACAAAAAAAATATCAAATTTGTGATTTTGACGAATCTCCACGTTTCAGACCTCCCAAATTCGAAAAACATGTTTTCGCATTCCATTCGTCTGTCTGTAACAAAGATAATTCAAAAACGCTTTGTGTTAAACGGTGAATTTTGATATATAAACTTTAGACAAACTTATTATATTGTTTGCCAAATTTTAGGAGAAATCCATTTTGAACATGTATACTTTGTCTTTCCATTAAAAATGAAATGGTAACTACAAAACGTAAAGAGCTAGAACAGATAAAATATGATGCGCTTGTTTAGTATCCTAATTATAAATTTTCATCAAATTTCAAATCAAATCGTCAGAGTTAACCGTCTATAGACTGGAGCTTTCGTACGTATATAAGCGCAATAAAAGTGCAATGACTTAAATCAAGATAATTTAAATATGATCTTGTGATTATAAGTGTAATTCAGTGACATATATTTATTTCACTCGATCAGGAAAAAGATATCCAGAATATGCATTCGCTCTAGATTCAGTAAAAATACTAGATTCACGCCGTAGATCTATATTTCGTAATTATTAATTTTCGTAATTATTAATTGTCATCACCATATAAGGATTTCACGTGCTTATCCAAGTTCTCTCTCTCTCTCTCTCGGCGAGACTACATTTGTATTTGTTGGTTAAAAGAAGTCTGTTTAATCTCTTAATATTCATAATCTTAGATTATAGGCTTTGCATGATCCATTATCGTTTTTCAAGTTTCGTAAGCAGGTTAATAATCTTTCTGATTCTTTAACTGTCATGCTTTTAGATAATAGGCTTTGCGTCATCTTTTTCATATTTTATAAGCTGAAATGAAACGCTAGATTCAGATACACTATAATTCGAAATAAAAATGAGACATAGTTCACAATCATCTGAAGGATTTTCTAGATTCTTAATTGAACATTAAGACAATGTATTTCCGAAACCGAAACTATCATTGAATTCGCTAAAAAATAATCAAAACAATTAAGGGGTTAAATATAAGTTTTAATGATAATTTTCTTTGTTTTTGTTACTAAATCGGTGTTCACACGTTGTTGTTTCAAGCCAAAAACAATATCAAAGCACGTTATTTAAAGAATCAAGTTTAATTTTTTTAGGAAACGGAGGAGTCTTATAGGTAAAACAAACATTATCATTTCCCTATATTATATTTCGTAGAATTTCGAATGCCCTTTTTTGAAACTTTTTCGGGGACTATGAATAAAGCCAATTCATAATATCAAATGTCAATTCTAAAAAAAAATATTATATTAATATGGGTCATTCACAATGCATAAGCACAAAAAAAATAGAACATTTAAATAATCGCTTGATTATTAACAAAGGTTTAAATGAGTTTAGTATTTGGGTACATCTACTACTTCGTTTCTAAATTCAAACTAATATATACTTTTATTTCATGCCGTATAAAATATATCATCATTATCAAGATTATTTTGAAAATTAATAATTCCTCAGCAGTTTACTTAGAAAATTTTCAATGATTATTTATTTTGACAAATTCTAAAAAGCTATTTTCTTTCTAAAAAATATTTATGTACATATATATTAAAGGAATATCAGATGGCAAAAAAAATTCTAAACAAAAGGCTAAACTTTTGATCTTCCGAATGTTTAATATGTGATATACGATCTGCTTAGATGTATGAAAAAATTTCAAAGCCTTTTTAAACAGCCTCATATTTTTTTTTTTTTTATTTATTCATTTCTAATGATTGACTAATTCATTACTAATTTTATTTCAATCTGTTTATTGTTGAAAATTATTTATATATACATTTCAGAAAAAAACATCCCGTTTTTCATTCAATAGAAATAGAATTAATTCAAATTATTAAATTACATGATTTTTTTTTCTCCCTTAAATTGATTCATAATTTAAAGATTATAATCCCTTTTTTACGTAGCCAATATTTGTTACATGTAAAAAAATTCATATTCGCGATTAAAGTAAATTATTTAAGATTTTAAATTTTTTAACTTATGCCTATGATAAAATATTAATTTCAATTTTGTAATCTGAGATAAATAATAAAAGGAAGAATTGTTCCCGGATGTTAATAAATTTTATTTGCCATCATTTTTTCTTCAAGTTCTTATTTATATAATTTGATATGCAACTAAATCGGTTGCATATTTAGTCCCTCGATCAAAAAATTATTATTTTATGCAAACGATTAATTTCCTTGTTTTAGCAGCATAAAAAGAAACAATAACTGATGTTTTTCATCTCAAACGATTTCTATCAAATAATACAAAAATGCATAATTAAAAGAATAGATTCTGATTTTTGCTTCGATTTTATGTTGTTACTGTTGTAGTGGAAGGGATTTTTCATCATTGTAATAATATTTTCTAGAAGAAGAAAAAAAAATTGAATGACGCAGGATTATTTTATGAAAACAAGTTAAAAATAATTATTAAAGCAATTGGTTTTGCTTATATACAGTGGCTCAAAAAGTTGAGAGTACACCTTACTTTCACTTGATAAATCCGACTTTCATTATAAATAACAGATTACCGGGGAGTAAAAACATGTTTTTATTTTTACACATAACAAATGGTTTAATGTAGAGTAAAAATAAAGAAAAATCTGCGATAAACTTCTAAATTGAAAAGTTTCAGAAGCATTTTAAATAAACCTATGCAGAATTTTGCCTCAAAAAATTGAGAATATACCAATGAAATTTTTGCAATATCACGCATAGAAACAAAGTGTCACTATTACGTTGCATGCCTTTTGGCTCTTAAAATGGCCTCTAAACGTCAAGGTACCGATTTGACCCATTTTTGGTGGTATCTGAAGATATTTTACCCCATTCTGCATGCAACACTTGTTTTAAATGGGCTTTGTTTCTAATTTTGTGTTTTTGGACCACTACTTCGAGTGTGGCCCACGAATATTCAACGGCATTGATGTCGGGGTAGTGTGGTGGTGTGTTTAACTGCTGCACTTCCTTTAGATTGCTGCGACTATATGGTTCATCCAACTTGTTGCAGATTCTTTTCAAATCATAGACAGAAGTGTAGGTGCTGAAACTGTGCGAAATGCCATTAGACAAACTGGATATAAAAGTCGCATTGTTAGAGAGAAATCGTCCATCAGCTTGCAAATTCAGAAAAAGCATTTGAAGTTTGCAAAAACTTATCAATTGAAGACCAATAACCTTTGGAAGAAAACTATATTTAGTAAGGAAAGAAAACTCAACATTTTTGGCAGTGACAGTCATAATACTGTATGGAGAAAGCCTAATACTGTTTTGGATCCAAAAAAAATTACGTCCTACAGTTAAACATGATGGTGACTCCGTCATGATTTGAGGTTGCATGGCTTCATCCGGGGTAGGAGATTTAATTTTTATAGATGGCATTATAAACGATATGGTTTTCTTGTATATACTTCGCAGCAATCTAAAGGAAAGTGCTAAAAATTTGGGTTTAGATGCAAATTTCATTTTCCAGTAGGACAACGACCCCAAACAGAATGCACATTACGTCAAAATATGGTGTCTTTTTCATTGTAAACAGCAGTTACACACACCACCACAGTACCCCGACATCAATACCATTGAATATTCGTGGGCCATACCCGAAAAAGGGATTCAAAAACACAAAATTAGAAACAAAACCCATTTAAAACAAGTATTGCAAGAAGAATGGGGTAGAATATCTTCAGATACTACTGAAAATTGGTCGAATCGGTACCACGACGTTTAGAGGGCAGTATAAAAGCCAAAAGGCAATGCAACTGAATACTGACACGTTCTTTCTATGCAAGTTATTAAAAGAATTTCATTCGTGTATTCTCAAATTTTTTGATGCAAAATTCTGCATAGGTTTATTTAAAATGCTTCTGAAACTTTTCAATTTAGAAGTTTATCGCAGATTTTTCTTTATTTTTACTCTACATTAAACCATTTGTTATGTGTAAAAATAAAATCATGTTTACACTTCCCGTTGATATGTTATTCATATTGAAAGTCACATTTATCAAGTAAAAGTAAGGTGTACTCTCAATTTTTTGAGCCACTGTGTATATATATATATATATATATATATATATATATATATAAATAATATAGCGAACTTTTTAAATTGGTTTCATTGCATTTACTTTGTTCTTCTTAGAACATAAAGGCGCTGTAATGATATGCAATTTTTCTCTCTTGTGCAGCAATATCAAAATAATCCTTTTAACAAATGAATTCGGATTTAAGATTAGATAATTAGGTGCATTAAAATATTTCGTTTTTTAAATTAACCGGTCTTTTTCTTGAATTTAAAATTTTCTCTTATAACTAATACTGATCTTAGAAATTATTATTATTTGAATTCACATAAACGATTTTCAATGCTTAAAATCATGTGCATTTTACCGTATCAAATATTTTGAACCAGAAAACATAATGAACTTTTCGCATTTTGTTAGAAATGTTTTTGGAAACTAAATTATAAATGAAATCAGTATTGAGGTTTTATATAATTGGCCACTGAATAAGAACATTCGCCTCTTTTACAGAAGGAAGTGTGAAAACGATCGATAATTATTTTTCGTTCCAAATTATGTGTTTAATAATTACAAATGAATTATTAAAAATAATAGACTCTTGCATAAATAATTCAATTTCTACGAATCAAAACAATTAATATGAAGATTGAAATATAAAACTATTCTTTATCAAATGAAAGATTTAAAAAAAACTCTTAAACAATTCTTTCATTTCCGCTTCGATTTCTTTGTTTTTCCCATTTTCACCACCATATCTTTTAATAAGAGCCACCGAAAGACAAAATCATAAATAATTCATGAAATATTCCATTAAAACAAATCAAAAATAATTGTTTAAGAATTTATTTTTCTTTATTCCTAAATAAGGCATCGTTTCTGCCTTGTGTTCGTGGTATTCTGCTTCTAAAATAATGGCGGCACTAGGGTATGAAGCTTATAGCTTTTCTACGTTAATGATATTAGAATATGCTCGTTAACGCATATTCTAATGTCATTAACGCTGGAAATTTTTACGGAGAATCTTTGACAAGGCGGCCACAAGGTATTTTAGGCTTTCGGCTTTGTTAATGGCGAATAACTTTTTGAAAATAATAGAATTTCAGGTTTCTACCAAGTCTTTCGGTTAAGTAATATTTGTTAGAAGCGAAAGGATTTTGTTTCAGGGTAATATCTAACGTTGAGGAATTTATTTGTATCAAAAAATTGTTAAAAATAATTGCTAGATATATGTATAAAACCTGAAACTTCACGTTGTTGATTAATTGAATTTTATGACAATAATGACAAGGTTTCGACTGTATTTGAGAAATAAAATCATTTCTATTACTTTAGAAATCTTTTACCAGATAAATTACTTTATTTGTTTTAAATTATTTGCAGTTTTCGTTTTTGAAGGAAAATGTTTTTTTCTAAATAAACAAAAAAAAAAAAAAAAAACGAACATTTTATCGTTATAAATTATATTTATGGAATAATTAAAAAAGAAAAATAAAAAATAATGGGATTTTAAACGAACAATAGTTCTTAAACTAAAGTTAATTCTTTTATGATAATATTTAAGATGCAAAATTTCTTTATACATTATATATTTGCAAAAATAAATAAATAAATAAAATAGTGTTTCTTCATTGAATGTTCATTATGGAAGGAAAATGTTTATCTGAACAAATAAAAACATGAATACAAGAAATATTTTATTAAAATAAACGTTCCAATAATTGTCTATTTATTTTTTTCTTATTATGTTACTATTATATTATAGACTTACTATGTTACTATTATATTATAGACTTACTATGTTACTATTATATTTTATGAACCATTATGTCCTATATTATTTTCTTACTAAGTTACTATTAAGGTGTATATTTCGCCTGATTTTTGTCGTATTATGCTTTTAAAAACTGATCGTTATATAATTCGTAATTTTCCTGCCGGAATAATAAGTAATAACATATTCTGTTGGAAGTTTTTTTGAAAAATCTTTGGAATTTGGATAGTAGAATATTATGCTTTGTTTTTATATTGATGAACTAAATTTGGTTGAAAATAAATTATAGATTTTACATGATTCTGGACTGCATATTGCACGCTTATATAAAGTCATATGGTACTAGCTAAATATTAAAAATTTAAAATTTCGATGGGAAAAATATTGTCATAAATATCATTACTCGATATATGCTTTGAAAATCCAATCAATTTTTTAAAATAAGGTAATAATTTTCTTTCATATAATTTTTAATTTTAAAAAAAAATGAGATTTTTTACTAATCAAGTTGACCAATTCTTATCACCCGAAAGTCATTTGATAACAAAGAGTTAAGAGCTCACAACTAACAACTGTTATCTTATGAATTTGCAATTACATTGAAAATCTCTCTATATATTTTATATACCATTGGTTTGAATTAAGCATACGTATTTAAAATAAATTAAGGCCGCCCAAACCTGTATTCCAAAACATCGTAGCATAATTATCGTTTAAGATAGATGATTCTCAAGCGTAAGGACCCAAAGAATAGAATTATGATGGTTTATTATTTTTTTAAATTTAATCTTATTTATATAGAAGTGATATAACACATGTATAAAAATTGCATGAAATATATATTTAAGAGCGTCCCAACAAGCACATGTATAGATCTAGCATCTAAAAAAATTTCGAAGCATTGTTATAAAATTGTGTTAAAATTTTATCAAGATTACAGAAAAATTTGGTACGCAAATAAACTTAACATGACTGAAAATTTCATGTTGCAATTTTAAAGTGGTAAAGATTGTTGTACAACGATAAGCTGTAAAGTGTAAAGTTATTGAGGGAAAAAAAAACTTTGGAATAGTTTTAATAAGTCTTTTCTTGATATTTAAAAAAAGCCGAGTGGGAATCGTCTACATAAGAAGTAATTAAACGATAAATTTGATAGTCAAAGTTTTGTCGTTGACTGATTTCTGAACAAATGTTTTCATCACGTTTGTTATATAAAAAAAAATTCATAAGGAGTATACGAACTTATAAAGGTTATCGAATGAATTTTTGTCAGAAATATTACTTTAGCATTCATGAAATAAACATATTCTTTTTTCTTGAAGCTTATAATAACATTTTAATGTCTATTTTTCTGTTAGATTTAATTATATCTTTTTAATGTTTTTTTTTTCCAAATCTATGTACTACGAAAATGAGACACAAGGCCTTAAAATATTTCTTATTTTTATATACATAATATTTTTTTTTATTTGTATAATAATTTAATAATTTAAATATGTTGAAAATTGCTAATTTCTATTAAAACTGCCTATATTTTTTCACATTTCATTCGAGTTGGAAATAAATTTTAACTTAATATATTCACTGCTTTAGAAAGACGCTGTTTTCGGAGCCTTTAGATTTGCCTTTCTTGGGTAATTCATTGAAAATGAAAACTAAAAGTCCTATAAAAAGAAAAGAGGAACAAATCTAGATAGTCGCGATCCTAAAAAAATACAATAAGATCTCAAGACTTTTTCTTTATAGAATATATTGAACAATATTTTTAATTATATCTTAAAGAAGAATATTTAATATCAAATTTGATTTAATAAAGTTCGAAAAAGTTCAAACTGAAATCATAAAAATGATCATTAAAACAGTCACGTGATTACTCTGCTAATATTCTTCTTAGAGGCAAAACTCTTAATGAAATTGTTCATATTTTGGTTATTTTCGAAATCATTTAATTTCCAATAAGTACCGAAAATAATTTGAACGCTTTTTTTTAAATTTTCATTATTCTTTTCATTTAAAACACGAACTACTTTTCAGTAGGATAACAAATTGTTGACATTAAATTGTAAACGGCCTCATATAATCAATCTAATTAGATTCAAGGTTGAAGAAAGCAAACTTTTAAATCGAAAAGCAATTGTTTTATTTTTATACAATATATTGTTAATACTTTCGAAATCAGTAGCATTAATCAATTTTATAATTTAAATCGTTTTCTTTTTGTATTCTAATTAGGCTGCGAATTCTTTATGTTCTGATTGGTTTAGAAACTTTCATCTAATAAAAAACAGATACATCGTCGGAATGTTTCTAACAATATCTAAAAGCTTTTGTTTGAGTCCTCAAAATCACCCTTTATTGGACCAAAAGGTATTTTAATCGCTTTCGTAATTTAAACATTCAAATAAGTTTCGAAAATAATTTGAATGTTTATAAATTTCTATTATTCTTTTCGTTTAAAACACGAAATAATTTCAGTAGAATAACAAATTGTTGACATTAGTTGTAAATTGCTTCTTATAATCTAATTAGATGCAAAGTTGATGAAAGAAAATTTTTTAAGACAAGTAACTTGGTTTCATCTTTTTAAAATATATTATATTCTAGAAATCAATTTTAATTAAATCGTTTGCTTTCGAAATTCATCTTTTTAAAATATATTATTTATATTCTAGAAATCAATATTACAATTTAAATCGTTTGCTTTCGAACTTCTAATTAGGCTACGAATCTTGATTTTCTGATTGGCTCAGAAACTGTTATCTAATAAAACAATTCAGATAAACTGTCAGATTGTTTCTAATAATATTACAATGTTCCCGTTTGAGTCTTCAAAATCACCCTTTATTAGACCAAAAGATAACAATTCTCATAAATCAAAATTTCTCGCGAAACACGGCTTACACGCATTCTACACATAACTATCCAATTTTCAATACATCCGTGTTGCTGCAATCAATAGCATTAAGCTAAACAGGTAATTAAATTCCCATTTTTCATTCGGCTTCTCCGGTATTTCCAATGACAAGAGGGTCAAAACAATCAATGACTCCGACATAATAAATTCCCCCTAAAAATATACGCAATTGCCTAGAAACTTTTCCTCCAACTTTTTTTTCCCGCGCAAAAAGAAAAAGAATCAATCAATGCCAATCCATCTGGAAATTCAGACAAGGGAATTGTTAACTTTTGCTTTTCTACGTGGCAGCTGATGTATTTGTGTATACGATATCGCTTTCATAATTGGGACATTTGGGATCATTTTTGTTTTTATCCTCACGGGGCATTTAAAAAGCAATATCCCAATAATTAAAAAGACAGTTCTCACTGTAATGAGAGCCAGTGGAAAACGCAAGTTGTTGCGTGATTTTTAGAAGTATTCTGATTTCGATTTTAATTGGCGAGTTTTTTTCTGTAAGGAGGGGGGGGGGTACTTTTCCACTTATAAAATTGAAAATAATAATAATTTTTCCTCTTTTTTTCTACTTGTAATAATTTTTACATATTTATTCATTATATTGTAAAAACTTCTTTGTTACGACACACAAGGAAGTTAAAATTAAAGTCCTAAAGTCCTAAACAAGGTATATTTCAATCTTGGTTCAAAATACAATTAGCTGTTTATTTGAATCATGCGATATAATTGTGCAGATGTATTTTTAATGGAATTCCATTATTATTCCTATGATGTTTATAATTTCAGATATAATCAGTTCAATTTAAATAGATATAAATTTCAAACGATTTTGTGAATGCAAAATCAGGCCGCATTTGTTAGTCATCATTTGGCAACAGCTTGCATGTTCGGTTTATTTACATGCTAGACTTGACGGAAAAATTTGAGACGAGCTATTTTTATCTTGTAGCATAAGCCATTAAACACAAACTCACCTTGGTTTGTAACAAGCTATATGTTTGGTGTTGGATAACATGATAAAAATCAGTCTAAATCGAGCAGATTCGATAGCAAATGAGATTCGTCGATGTTTGGACAAATGAAAGTGTTAAAAAATCATTTATAAGAAGATCCAATTGGAATGAATGAAATAGAGGTGTGTATGTTTTACTTAGCGGACCGTAGCTTCCCACAATTGTCCTCAATTAATTTCGTTTATTTTTTTTATTTATTTTTTTATTATTATTATTATAGTTAACCACTCAAAATATTCAATCATTTCTAGGCAAGTATATTTTTTTAAAAAATTAATAAAAATGAATCGGTACATTTTGTGATTAGATACATTCATCAAAATTATCCAATATGACTAATCTTAATTATACTTGTCATCTTTGCTAATTATTTGAATGTCATTAACATTATTTCGACTAATTTTGAGGAAAATTATTTATCAAAATACATATACACAATAGTTTTGATATTTAAACCACAGAGAATTATTAGTTTCCTAATTCTTATTTTTGCTAGCATTTATATATGCATATATGTGTTACTAACATATTTTAATATTAGAAATGGATGATTTAGTTTTTAATAACTGATATAAAATTAATATTGGATGTTCATGTAATTTGAAATAATTAAGATTTGTTTTTAGTAATGATTGTATTTATAATTTATTATTACCTTTAATGAGATAATATAAATTATTATATTATCAAAAGAAACTTACAGTTTAAACGCATTACTAAAAGCGAGCGGACGAAGATCACGTACCCCCCCCCCAAAAAAAAAATCGCGAAATTCAGAGTTGGTGAGCGAAGCGAACAGGGGTGACCCCCCCCCCAGTTTATAAATAGAATTATCTAAATTTCTTTTATGTAAATTTCTTCTAAATTTTTTACTAAATTTTATCACATCTGATGTAACAAGACGGCTATGCCACGATATTTTATGTAAATAATTTATCTATTTTATCACATCAGATATATTGAAAAGATTCTCTTTATTCCAATACTCATTCTTCGTTTTTATTCATAAAACGGCAATTCGGAAAAGTATTTTTCGTTCTTTTGTTATCTTTGCTTTCCATAATCTTGACATTTGAGTTTTTTTATTCGATTTACTGGAAACTGAATTAATCCTTTCGTATACGATGATGTGTCTGACACAAGCATCGAATAACTGAATTTTTAGTTTCAAAGATGCAATCGTGCGACAGAAATATTTAAAAATGCAAAAATCACTTGGATATGCTTCAATATCTCAAATTCCCCTTATATTAATATTAGAATCAAAATAAAAATAAATGTTAAATAGGTTATGTCATCTAACTAGGAAATTAAATAAATTCGTATGTTAAGGAGTTAATGTTCTGAAAAGATTTCCCTATTATGATTCTAAGCGAAGCACTATATATCATCTGTGATGCTATAAACGTATTTTTAATATTGAATTGAAATAGAACCAATACAAAGTAATGTATTAATGCGACCCATATACTCTATCCAATATATCCAATCTCTACCGCATTTTAAACACAGTAAAAATCAGGATAACATACTGGCACCCGATTCTTAACTCATCAATATAACGTTTTCTTAAAATCAGAGTTTAAAAAAAACCCAAAATAAACTTTCAAAATAGATCAAACTTTCCATCAGGCATTATTCTTAATTATTATTCTTAAACTTTAGAAAACTGAATGTGAAACTTTTAGTTTAATAACATCTGAAAGAAGTTGATTTTTTTTTCGAATGGTATCTGAAATTCAACTCTTAAGATATTCTAGTTTATCAGTAGAGAATGTTCTAAAAGGCTTTAGATGAACTTAACTTTAAGAGATGATCAAGCATGCGCAGACCAGCTATTTTTAAATAAGAACGTGGTTCAAATGCCACGTATAATTGCGGGAATTTATTTTGTGAATTTTTAATAATTATAATGAATTTGAAAGACATCGTCCTTCAGCGAAGAAGGATTGGAATGGTTCTCCAAACTATCCGATTAAGTGCAAGGGTTTGCACTATTACAGTTAATTTTTTAATCAATTGTTATTTGAATCAATTTTATTATTTTGCATGCTTTGTTTTTAAATTTTTTATATGCAAAACATAGAGGAAGTATTGTCAAAAAAAATCGGACTCGAGATTTTGAAGAATCTCCACAAACTGCCTGAATCCGAAAAATACATTTTCGACATTATATCTGTCTGTGAACACAACTCAATATCGCTTTGAGTTAGACCAGCTTAAATCTAATGTATGAAATGACCACTGAATTTATGGATTTCTATTAAACTTTTAACATAATCCATTCGCAGGAAGTCTCTATCGAGCTGATCGGGTACAATTGAAGAGAAATATTTTTTATTAACATAAATATAATAGATATGCAAATTTACATTAAATGTTGGCTTTATTATTTATTTATTTTGCCTAATTTTGAATGATGGATTACATTGTTGTCCTGAATTTCAAAATGTGTGCATTGTTTCATCAAATATTCAATCACTTGATTTTTTTTTTTTTTTTTTTTTTGTCGTTTAAAGCTAAGGAAGAATGATTTTGTTTAATATTTATGTAATTCGTCAGGCGGATACAAAATTATGTCGGCGTCCTCCCTAGTTGCAGCGCGTCTTTTCCGTGATCTCTGGGCATCCCGGGTTCGAGTCCTGGTACGGGCATGGATAGAACACATGGTTCTCCCCCCCCCTCCCCCAGTGTTCTATCTCTGTGATGTGTGTCCCCTGTAAAAAGGGGTTGTGCAAGCGAATGTGTGTCACCTTCATATGAGCTAAAAATCATTGCCTGTCTTGAAACATGAAGTCGACTTTCTTTAGCATACTTTATTTTCTACTTTTGAGTATGTAAGTCGCCGGCGTCCTGGCCTAGGGGTAGCGCATCTTCCCCGTGATCTAGGCATTCCGGGTTCGAGTCCTCTTTCGGGCATGGTTGTTCTCTTCCATGTATTCTCTCTGTTAGGTGCGTGAAGGAGCCCCCCTGTAAAAAGGGGTTATACAAGTGAGTGTGTGTGTGTGCTATCTTCATTTGATCTTGAAGACAGACTTCTGCCCTCAGGTGCTCATGGGTTTTTACCCTCAGAAGCTACTGTACACCCTTTATGTTGTAACACCGATACGACATCATCATCAATACAAAATTGAAGTTACTATAACGCTAGAATTATAGATAAATGAATTGCGCAGTTACGTTTCTAATAGCGTTGTAATGTCAAAGGGTTAGTCTGCATTAAGGAGGTTCGTGAACACTATGAACAAGACATAGTAAGACAATTAAATTAAGTTGACTTTAATATCTATGAAGATTTGACGAGAAAACAGTTTTTGATGGCATCATTGAAATAATTAAATAAAATTATATCTAAGAAATTTAATAAAAATGAAACACAACAAATAATTCCAACGAACACGCTAATCATTAAAGGAAATTAGTTAAACTTATAATAACGCAGTGCCAAATGTAATGAAAAAAAAAAGATGATCTGGAAATTTTACTAGATCTTCAAAGAAATTGCTTATATTAGCAGCGACAAACAACCTGATTATTTTATACATGCTCTAAGTTGAATATATAAACATTTCTATTATTATAAATGGTAACCACAGAACTGGTAAATAATGTAATTCTCATTTCTCTGCTTCTTAAATTGTAAAGGAATTCCAGGATATTTAAACAAAATTTATTTTATAAGTTTGTTAATTCTAAAACATCGATTAATAGGATATTAGAATTATATCCAAGTCTATTTAAATACGGATTATGATATAACTCGCCTCTTTCCCTGCGTAATCAGCTGTGATTATTATAAGTAATACTTATAATCCCTTATATCATTTAAAGTTAGTTCACGCATTATTATTGATAACGAATACATTTTTAAATGCACAGAAATAAAAAAAAATGAATGGATTGAATAAAATCAATACAAAAATGTGAAAAAATTTAAAAACTAGAATTAAGAATTGCCAGAAAACGATAAAGATTAAATAAAAAGATAAAATCTAATTCGTGTGGGAAAAAAACAAATCTTAACAAAGTTAAAATGAAATAAAAACAATTTTTTTTTTTTTTTTTTTTTTTTGGAAAAAAATACTATTTTTAAAGACGGAAATATTTTAAGATTATTTAAAAAATCTAAATATTTTGCATTACAAATATAGTAAAAATATAAATATTGCAAGCTTAATCCTATTGATTTATGATAGAAAAACATGAAGTGAAACAAAAAAAGTAATTAAATATGCTTTAATGATTTTGAATTTTAGTATTTTAATGAATAATGGTTGCTATTTTATAGATCTTATTATGAAAATCTTTTTTCCCTTTAATTTAAAAGTAGTTTAAAAATAAAAATTAAATACAATTCAGAAACAATTTTGTTTCTCAAGGCTTTTAAATTACTAGTATTAGATCGAATTAAAAAGAAAACATATTAAAATTGCTTTCTTTTTATGCTATTCTTTTTATGCTTTCATTTCATTGTATCTTTATCAGACTTCGTAACATATACAAATTAGAAATTAGTTAACAGCAATCTTAACTTATAAAATTAAAAATTAATTAGATAATATTAAAATCAAAAAGAGCACAGGATCAGAAACGCTATATATATATATATATATATATATATGAGAGAGAGAGAGAAATACTTATAGCTATTCGAATTAGAAAATAAATGTAGTCTTAGTAATTAATTTCGGACTAAAATATTGCTAAATTTCAAATATGTTCCCGGTGTTTAATCTACTATTGCCTCTAAAAGTACTTATGAACTAACGAAATTGATGCAATTTTAAGAAGTTTTTATATCAATGCAGTGTTTAAGTTTGATGTTTTTAAAATACAATATTTCTCTTGCTTGCTCTTAAAATTTATTAAAACTAAATTTATTGTTCTGAATTAATTATTCTTATAAACTGAGCTAACTAAACTTAAAATTTAATATTTTATTCTTTATTATTATGAAATTTCTTATGAATGAAATTCTCACAAACATTAAAATTCAATTTTCACTCTTCACTTAAATTTCAGTTAACTTACCTAGCAATAATTTTGATAATTATTTTTGTTTTAAAACATTTAGATATGTAGATTTTTTTTTTAATTTCAACTGTTTTTAACTGATTTTTTGATAAAATATTGTTAATTAGACGTTTAATCAATTTACTAAATTTTCAAAATTTTCGAACAAATTTAAAAGTGTGTTAAATTAAGTACATACACCACATTTTTGAGAAATAAAAGGCATTTTAATAAACTTCTGCCTCGTATGATATGATTCAAATCAATGATTATCACTGATATAATTTTCTAGAAAAAAATTGGGTCTAAACCCGGAAGGTAGCACTCTCATATCATCCAATTTTTTCCTATTTTTTCTAGCTCATCAAATAATGGAATTAAATATAACGCCTCTTTAATTAAGATCTTCATTAAGGAATTTTTTGTTGTTGTTGTCGTCATTTTAATTATTTGAACGAAAGACAAAAGACTGCGTCGTCGCCGCTGGCTTGTAATGAATTTTAAACTGGTAGTTTAGACTCTCATCTTAGTAGTACGAAGACTTCATAACTTTTAACTTCCGCTGCAACTTGCTGAAAAACTTTCCGGCCAGGAAACCTTTACTTCACAGCTGACTGGTTGCAGCTGTTTGCGAACAACACAATAGTGTTAGCTACGGCTCGAGAATCAATTCGCTTTTGAGCGTGTTTAATTTCTCGTATAACGAGTTTTAATTTGTTTTATTTTAGTTGCTTTCTCATATAATGAGCAGATGGTCCAGCATCCTTCAAGAGTTCTTTGCGTTGTTTATCATAAATATATATCCCAAAACAAAATTGAAGGGGGAAAAAATTATATTTGATGCATCGTAGTTGGGGAAAAAAAAGTTTATTATTTTAAGAGACCCAAGCATTTTATTTATATATTTTTTTTATTTCTAGCATAAATTTATTTTCGTAAGGCTTTGTAACACCTGGAGATTTGTTTTCGTTGGAAGGGAAAAAAGTAGATATATTCTCAGAGAAAAAAGTTTTATAAAAAAAATGTGCTTTAGTGATAGGATACTCAATGTGTAATTAATTTTCTGCTCGAAAGATTTACGTCGTGTGAAATTAGTTAAATTATCGAACAGAAAGTTCAGAGAAAGCACAAAGCCTATTTAATCTATGCTTTAATATAGACAGAAGCAAAAATTTTATTCCAAGATGTTTAATTAAGGAATATTTGAGAGGAAGAGCAAAATAAATTAATATAAGTAAATTCTTGTAATAAAATTCTTGTCTCGAGTTTTTGTCAATTATTGAAATAGAAAGAAGATGATTATCTTTACATATAATAAATGCAATCCTAAAAATAATAAATAATTAAGAAATAAAGTATAAAGCAGAATGTAATCCTTCAGTGTTTTATTATTTCTTATATTAATGTGGAACAAAATAAATTAATCTAATAATAAGTGAATTATTATAATAAAATATTTTCGGCTTACATCAGTTTTTGAAATAGAATTCAGATTATTATCTTTACATCTAATCAATGCAATTCTAAAAATAAGAAATAATTAAAAGCTAAAGTATAAAACAGAATGCAATCCTGTATGTTCCCTAATTTCTTAGATTTTCTTTTTCTTCATATGCCATATATTGCGAGAGTTGGCTATTTCATGCTGAATTCTTCGTTTCCTTTGTCATAAATGTAGAATTCTACTTCAAAAATTTTTTTGCAAACAATAAAAAAAGAACAACATTTTTTAATACCATTCTTTTAATTTTTATAATATTCGTCACAGAAAGTTATTAACTTCCATATTCGTATAAGAAAAGGATAAAAATTATGTTCATTCAAAATAAATTATATTTCTTGTTCCCTACAATATTATTAAAAATTTCTAAATTTTTTGATAATTTTTCCTTTTGAAAACTTATATTTTTTTTATAATCTGCCAGATATTTTTGACCGAATAAATAAACCGCATGAATTATCTGTAAAGTTAAATATTTTCAAAGAAAAAAAGGGGAAAAGTATGTTTAATCAAAAAAAAAATTATAATAACTTGCTAACGGTCTTTTTAATTTTCAGACATTAAATTTATTATACATTTCTTCATAAAATTGTACGCCAATATACATGATTTTGATTCTTGTGTCAAAACGATCTGTCTGCATCAATAGGTGACAGGAAAAAAAAATCCTGATTTTCAAATCCTTGCTTGATTGAATTTACTGAAAGTTGCATCAACTTATAAAGCAACAATTGTAAACAGTTGATTTGTCTAAAACAAAATATATTAAATTTTAAATTCAATGAAACAGCAATCAGTTATCGAAATAAATAACGGTGATATAACAAAGGAAACGAATAAAAACAAAATTCATATGACCATGTTCAAACAAAATGTTTCGATTTTAATGTTTCTAAATAAGATCCCTCTAAATCAGCCATCAAGCATTTAAATCACACTGAGATAATCAAAAATCTATTATTTCTATAGACAAGACAAATAAAATTATACGCACATCTATATGACTAAATATATGAAACCCATAAAAACCATTTACAAACACTTTGTTTCAGCGCTAAGAGAAATATCAACACAATTTTTTTATAAAATCGAAAAAAAAAAAAAAAAAAAAAAAAAAAAAACATCGCATTATGATGATGCGTGTGCATTCAGTTGAATTTGTTGCATCAATCGGCAGCCAAATGTAATTCTTCGAAATTCAAAGCACGTTTGACTCGAATCGCTGAAAAAGTTCTACTAGATATTTTGCGTTTCCAATGGAATTAAATGTCGACTTGGTTGAATGTAGAATGTTTTGGTAAATTCATTTTGTATTCATATATATTTGCGATTTTTTTTTACTTTACTTATTCTCAGAAACTCGATTTTGTTTGTAAAATAAAATCGATTCAAATATTTTTAGAAACCAAACGATTTTTTGTTTAGTTATTCCTCTAGCAATGGAGTATGCAAACTGAAATATTTGTGGAGTCGATTTCAATTTTTCAACAAATTCTATTTGAACTAAGTTAAACAGTGGGGCGTGCATTACATTTTCTGATTATGTATCGCTAGCCATGTTTGTTTAATTCAATCATATATGCACAAATTTAGTCAGTAAGCATAAATTTAGTGGTGTTCTTTATAGTTGAAATATGCATAAAAAGAAAAACATTTTTCTTCATTTCAAATATTGCACATAAGAATCAAGTCAGAACTATTTTAATTACACCATTTTATATTATTTGGAGTAAAATTTTTAGTTCAGCTATTAGGAGAGCAATTTTTAGTTTAAATTTAAAACTATTTTAAAACTTTATTATTGGGTTGCAATTCTGAAATATAAATAAAGATGAATCATATATATAAATTCCTAAGTTAAATCTTAAATTAGCCAATGTTACTTTATTATATAATTTTCTCTTATCTCTTGATTAGAGTCTCCCTTTTTCATTCAATTACTTTAAACACGAGCTCTAAAAATTGATGATTAGAGCATTTCTGATGGCTCTAGCAAATGGATAAAAATTCTTAACACCATAAACATTCTTTCAAAGATACCTAAGATTCTCTTTCCTAAGTCAACACCAAAAAATTCCCTATATGAATATCTTAACAAAAGCACTGAAGGGAAAATTTTCTGTCACCTAGCTCTTGTGTTCTGGTGCGAAGAAACGTGCCCCCCCCCTTTGCCCTTATGTACAAATCGTGCTTTTCCAGGTAAAATAAATCAAGGTTAAATCTTCCTTTACGGCCACTCAACTGCCAAAATTATGCTGTGCGTGTGTGCATTGTTTCATTTACAGAATATATACGTTTTATTTCCTAAATACTTCATTGAACTTTTTATTTTATTATTGTAATTTTTATAAAAATAACGGCTTCGGTGACCTGGTGTTAAGGTCTCGACTTCGGAACCGGTGGTTTTCAGGTGTGAGAGCCAATTCCACCGAAGAACCGTCTGGCCGTGGTGGCTTGGTGATAAGGTATCGCTGCGGAACCGGTGGGTTTCAGGTTCGTGACCCGAATCCACTGATGGACCGTCGTGCAAGGGGGTTTGTTGCACGTTAAATCCGTCATGACCAAACGTCCTCCCGCTGGTGTGGTGTGGAGTGGAGAGGGGGGTGCCAGCTCAGGTGTCGTCCTCGTCCTCTGACCGCGGTTCAAAATTAGGAAATTCGGTTCAAAATAGCCCTAGTGTTGCTGTTAATATAACTAAACTAAACCGAAGAACCGTCGTGTAAGCGGGTCTTTGAACGATAAATCCATCGGGACTCAACGTTCTCCCGCCTTTCCGTCCCCGGTGTGATGTGGAAGTTTGGAAAGAGGTGTGCCAGATCAGGTGTCGTCCTCGTCATCTGACCTCTGTTACAAATTACGTTACCCGTCTTAAAATAGCTCTAGTATTGCTTTAAAGCGGGACGCTAATATAACTAAACTAAAAGAACCTCCTACGTTTATAGAGTTCTCAGAGTCATAAATATGTTGTGTAATTATACCTTTTCTCTGTAACTTTCATCAAAGATGGAATAAGCTAGGCAAATGAAATTTGTTATATGGTATTTCTACTAAAATTATTGATCAGGACTAACATTTGAATAAAATCCGGAATAACTACAATAAAAGGAGTATAATCTATGGATGAAATTCAGCATAGAATTTTTGTGTCAAAATTGTATATTTGTGTCTAAATCTGTCAACAGATTTGCTTTCGATTTGTGCTTCTGTCGATATATTGTCTTGTAAACGAGAAAAAATCCCTTAGAATTTCAAGTTTGTAATAAATTATATTCAAAATTGGTTAATGAGAAAATAATCCAAATATATATTCAACTGTCCCTGAGAATTTCCCTGAGAAAAATCCCTTAGAATTTCAAGTTTGTAATAAATTATATTCAAAATTGGTTAATGAGAAAATAATCCAAATATATATTCAACTGTCCCTGAGAATTTCCCTGAGAAAAATCCCTTAGAATTTCAAGTTTGTAATAAATTATATTCAAAATTGGTTAATGAGAAAATAATCCAAATATATATTCAACTGTCCCTGAGAATTTCCCTGAGAAAAATCCCTGAGAATTTCAAGTTTGTAATAAATTATATTCAAAATTGGTTAATGAGAAAATAATCCAAATATATATTCAACTGTCCCTGAGAATTTCCCTGAGAAAAATCCCTGAGAATTTCAAGTTTGTAATAAATTATATTCAAAATTGGTTAATGAGAAAATAATCCAAATATATATTCAACTGTCCCTGAGAATTTCCCTGAGAAAAATCCCTTAGAATTTCAAGTTTGTAATAAATTATATTCAAAATTGGTTAATGAGAAAATAATCCAAATATATATTCAACTGTCCCTGAGAATTTCCCTGAGAAAAATCCCTGAGAATTTCAAGTTTGTAATAAATTATATTCAAAATTGGTTAATGAGAAAATAATCCAAATATATATTCAACTGTCCCTGAGAATTTCCCTGAGAAAAATCCCTGAGAATTTCAAGTTTGTAATAAATTATATTCAAAATTGGTTAATGAGAAAATAATCCAAATATATATTCAACTGTCCCTGAGAATTTCCCTGAGAAAAATCCCTTAGAATTTCAAGTTTGTAATAAATTATATTCAAAATTGGTTAATGAGAAAATAATCCAAATATATATTCAACTGTCCTTACTATGATTGGGATAAATCCCGAAAGCCATATATAATGAAAGAACGTATGGAAATCTAAATGAATACTCTCTTATGGATTGTTTAATATATGACTTTGTTCATGTTTTCTAAAAGTTCTGATACCAAATCTAGCAAAATTAGTTACAAGAATTTTATACTTGTGAAATTAATAATAAATCATAATTTTATCCTATTACCAAGCTTGAAAAAAAATCGAACATTTATTTTGGCATTTTATAGATTATTCGAGATAATATTTTATCATGTGCATTATTTTCTATTACATTTTCTTAACATTCTGAAAATTTCGGTTTTTTTCATAAATATAAAATGAACTTTTAAAGACCTTATAAAAGTTCAAGTAATCTATAATATCTATAAAATTGACTGAGTTTAAAATCACACAGTACTACACACACACAAAAAAAAGAAATCAGATATTTCACTCAAGAGCAAATTGAATGGCCTTTCATAAATTAAAAAAAAAAAAAATTCCGATGAACACGTTCTAAAAGAATGCCTCTATTTTCTGTTTTTACGTTATCGTACACTAAATCAGCCGTTCTACATTTATATCACACACATGCGATCGGAAGTCTATAATTTCGTTAGACGAATAAAAAATTATTTCCATGACAACGTGACTTAGTGTAAAATCCATAAAATCAATTTACCATCACTTTATTTTTTCGCGTTGGGAAGAATTCGAATACATCTTTTTTTTGTATTTCTGTTTATAAAATCGCGGACGAAAATATCGCATTTTGATGCGCGTGTTCAATCGAGTTTGTTGCTTCCACAGACGATGAGTCAGATACGATTTCTAGAAATTCAAAACACGTTCGACTCGAATCATTGAAAAAGTTCCGTTGGACATTTGCCGTTTGCCACGGAATTAAATGTCGATTTTGGGCGAATGCAAAATATTTTATTTTGAAATAATTCTTTGAAATTCGTGAATTCTTTTTCAGAATTATTTATCTTTCGTGTATGCAAAAATCATTTTGTTTATAATATAAAGATTATTTTATAATACAAACATTACCAATGATTCTGTAGTTTGGAAATGAAAATAAAACAGTTTGTTGTAATTCGCAGCTACTGTTTTAGTCATTTAAAATTATTTTTTTAATTGTGAAAAATAACATTATAAAACTGATTTGTTTTCTACAACGACATAAAAAACGTTTTATTGATTTTAATAATAAGAAATTTTATTTGGCAGGAGTGATAAGAAAAATGCTTCCCGTCTGGATATATTTTCATAAAAAAAATATCTTAAATTCTATTTATTTCTCAGAACTAAATCAGAGAAATTTTTTAAGATTTTTTTATAATTAATCTTCAATGTAAATAAATTATATGAAAATATTTACATTTCAGCTTAAAATTAGCTTCTTAAATTTGTTTAAAATGTTAAAATAAACCCCAACTAGATCGTGTTTTAAAAGTTAAAAGATAAGTTTTCTTTTTCCCCATCTTCATATAGAACTAGTCGCCTTTGGCAACCAGTTGTTCTCCAGTATCAATAGTTGCTAAAACATTCAAGTAAATCTTTTATATAATTTGGTCTTAATGGTGTCATCAGCAAAACATTTTTAATATTATATATATTTAATTTTAAAAAAATAAAATATTTTATTTTCTAAAAAAATATAAAATACCAAAAAAAATATTAATTTTGATTGAGATGTAACTACTAGTATTTTAGAAGCTTATATAGTTTTGCATATTGTGCTGTACATTTCCTTACTTTTCCGGTAGATGTTTATACATCCAATTATATCACAGAAAATAGTAGCAGTATTTTAATATGGATTCACTTAACAAACATTTTTTGCGCAAGAAAATTTCAAACATTTTATTAAAACACTATCTAATGTTGAAACTTACTTAATGTAAAAGGTCAAGAAATAGCTATATACCAAATTTCATAGTATTAGATTTTAAGATTTCCTCTATAGTGGTTTTGAGCAATTTTTTCCACCTTGCATATCGTATCATACATTTTACAGATAGTATGCATGTTTATAAACCTTTTCACATTAAAATAATGCGCTTGAATGTAAACTTTGCAACGTATTTCTAAACATCAAAGTTTAGAAAAATATTCTTTTTTTTTCTAAACGTCAATGCTTAGAAAAAGAAAGAAAAAAAAAAAAAAAAAAAAAAAGGAAGTTGGAAAGAAAAAAAAATATATGTCAAGAAACCCTTTCCAACAAATATGGAACAAGCCTTTTTTCAGGTTCCATACCCTTCAGCGTTCCTTATTACAGATACTAATGAAATCTGTCTCTGACACAGCGGATACGGACTTGATGCCATTCCTAATAACTAGGTGATGGGAAAAGATGCAAATACTGTTAAGAAAAGATATGAAAAAAATTTGTAAAGCTAATTTTTGGAGTGATAAATTCTACGAAATTTCCTGAATTAATTTAAACTATATAATAAGTTACTCTAGAATCTGTTTCTTATTTTATATAATAAATGTATCTAGCAATATAAATAAATGACATTCATTTTATTCGAAATTGAGACATCATAAAGATAAGGTGAAGGATTAAAAAGAAATCTGCACGAGATAACTGAATGCATCCGCTAGATATAGTTTGTTATTTAATGTTATTATCACACATTAAATGGTGTTTGATATCTATAGATGATTAAATTCATTCTTTGTCTAATTTAATTTGTATATAATTTTGAGAAACTTTATTATTCGGTTTAGTTAACGATTAATTAAAAATCTTATTAAATGCATTCTGATATAAAAAAATATTTACGTAAATATATTTTTGAAAATAAAGCCTGTAATTTAATGTTTATTAGAATTTCTTTATTAGATGTTCTTTTATTAGAATTCCTTTAGAATGATATAGAATATTGAATTTTATTAGATTTTTTTTAGAATTTATTCTGTTTTCTTTTATTAGAATGTTCTTTAATTCCAAAAGAACTTTGATAGTGAACGTCATTTAGTTTATATATAACTAAGAGATTCGTGAGTCGAATCATTGCATTGACAATCAGTATAATTATTTTTAGAGAATATAGAACAAAAGATTTTTGACATTAAGCCGTTTTATGAATGCCATTTCCATCAATAAAAAATAATATATTTAACTATCAGTACTTCTGATTAGTTACATAACAATATCCTATTGTGCTTACAGAAATTTCAGCCAATTTTTCATAATTCGAACAACAATAATCCACAAACACAAGCTTTGTTCCATACGGAACTACGCCACACAATTGTGCTTTTCAGAGCCATTACCACGTCAACACTTCATCTTACTTCTTTTATTCGTCTCAGGGGAGGTTCTTTTTTATAAAAATGACTGTAAAAGTGCCAAAACAACACTTGCTCTGTTCTTCGGAACACTCAATTACTTTCGAACAGTGGTTTCCTGTGCTCGAACAAAGAAAAGCTTTCAGAGCGCGCGAAAATTATCTCGCGTGTCACGTGGTTCCTCACTTGTACCAATCATTGAGCTCGATTGCACTTTAAATTTAAAGCTATCTGCGCAGAGCTAACAACCGTGTTCTGTGTTTTGTCAACGGTTTCCCTGTGATTAAGTGTTGTTGCTCTCTGTGACCTTTATCTGGACAAATGGCTGGCTTATGATCGGTGGTGTTTATTCAAAATAATGGGTCGGGATTCAAATGAAGCGATGAATGTTTTTTTAGAGCAACATATCTCGGTTCTTCTAAAAATGGTGCTAATTTAGAAAGCATTTGTGGCATAATTAATTATATCTTCACAACTGATCTATTTCCTATCATGAATTTTTGCTTTTCTTCATTATGAAGAATTATGTTTTTAAAACAAAAAATTATAAAATGGTACTTTTAATTATGTTTTGTTTTCATTTAAATTTCCAATAAGTATTAAAATATTCTGTAGTTAAAATAAATGGAAATATAGATTTTAATTTTTTTTAAAAATATATAATAGAATGATTACATTATGTTTTACAATTGGCATAAATATAAGGAACATTTTTCTACTGTGTCCTTGCATATTTTCGCGCAGTGGCATACATTGTGCTGCAGTTCGTTGTTTAGTAAACTCGGTATGCATTTTCATCCTCTTGTTCTAATTAATTAAATTTCATATAGATTATAATAATTTTGGTGAATTAATCATAATCGAAAATTTATTTATTAAACTGCATGTTTCGTTTTTTTTTTTTTTTCTTTTCCACGTTTACATGTACAAAGTAAAGAAATTAATGGAAAATCAACCCAATGATGATTTTAGTCCATAATTGGGCTCACATCTATAATTATAATAATAAAATTGCATGCCAAATTTCACCCACGATTAATTATTAATTTAATTAAATTTCGTGGATTTAATTTAAATTTTAATTAAATCCTTATCATGTTCCCAAACAAACAGATATAATTTCAAATTATTGTTATTATTATACATTATTTTTTAAATTTCGCCCTCGATTAATTAGTAATTTAATTTGTGGTTTTAATTTAAATAATTTTAATTGAATCCCCGTCTTATTCAGAGATAGTCGGTTATAATTTGAAATTATTATTATTATTTTTATTATTTTACCTTCACTGACATTCTGTGACATGGAGATTCATCAGAATCTGGAATTCAAAGTTTTAAAATTGAAATACTTTCTGTATAATTCGTACTTCCCATGAACTTCGAATACGAGAAAAGAAATGTTAAGAACAGTAGCTCATATTAGAAAATTCAAATAATATATGAAACTAAAATTCGTAGTTTGTTTGAAAATTCTGGTTTAAGTATAATTTGATTTTACTGTTAATGCGATTCTTTATTAATTCATGTTTGAAAATTGTTTCTTTTTCAGATTTGATATAAATTTAAAGTTGTATATACAAAATTCTCAATTTTAATATGTGAAATATAAAGCAAATCTCAGTTAAAATGATTTATGATATTCGATTACATTTTCATCGCATTTTTAACAATCTATCGAGGTTAATATTTCACGAAAATGTTCGAAGCGAAAATAATATCTTTTGACAGTGAAATTAAGTTAAAGCACAAATGATTTTTTTTTGGAGGGGGGGGGGTTATAGATTAATTTAGGCTTTCAAATATTTTAAACTGAAGAAATGTCTGAAACTATAAGAAAACAACATTCATTTTGAAATATATTATAAGGTATCTAAAAAAAATTGAAATAATATTTATTTTCGTTAAGTTTTGAAAAATGCAGACTTATTACAGTAATTATAAGGTTAAATAATTGTATCAATTTCAGTATTCCACTAAAGGGAAATTTTTGATCATATATAAATTATATTGCCATGGCATCATCAATTATAAGTAATATATTATGAAGCAAAAATGTGAATGTCAACTATTCAGTTATTAAATTGACTTATTTTTAGTAAAACAGATTTCAATTTTACTGTGGTTTACAATTTAAAGATTGACTTGAGAATTGCAAATCACGAAAGAAAACAAAATAATCAAGTTTGTAACAGTTTTTGTTGTAAAAATTATTGCAAAAAATTGAGTACTGTTTGATTAGGTTAGAGAGCCGTTTATATGTGAATTTAAACTATTTGTGTAAAAAAGAATCCGCCTTTCTTAAAGATACTTATTTAAAAGAAAACATCAAATTTCAGTTAATGAAGAATAATGATCAAAAATATCCAACACAAAATAATTTTTATCGTTTGGACTTTGGATCTTCAAAGCGCAAGCAAGCCACATTTATAAGTGAACTTAAAAGCATCTCAAATGAAAATGGCACCGATAGAAAAAAGCGAGGAAAAAAAAAAGAATACCGGAAGGGAATATTCTATTTTATTCACTATTTTAAAATCTCGGGTAAGAAGAAACATCGGAATTACACAAGCTTAAAGCTCCAAGCGAAAACTTAGATTATAATTTTTTTTATAAAAAGAAAAGAGTAAGTAATTAACATTTTACGCCATTTTTTTTAAGTCTACGCTCCAGACTTTAAGGACACAATAATCCCTTCAAAGTGCAGTGAATCAAACGGCTGCGTTTGCCATGCAAATCAGAGTCCAAACCAGAATGTGAAAGAAAGTTTTTTTTTTTTTCTTTATAAAAACCGTTTATTTTTTTAATTTATTTAGAATTCTTTTCTTTTTTTTTCCACGTCAGGGCGAGAGTATTTAATTTGTGTTATTTAATTCGAAACAAAATACAGCTGTTTCTTTCTCGAATGCAACTACGTTTACGGATTAGTTTGTAATTGAATTAATCATTGAAGCCTAGATTTTTCATAGTGTTTCTTTCTGAAATCTAACTTAAGACATTTGAGTTTTATATTTATTTTTAAAATTTTCTTGCATTTGTTGTGTAGTTTCTAATTAAGAAAAAGGAAAGAAAAAAAACTATTTTGAGTGTTTGAAGTTTGCGTCTACTTTGATGAATTAAGTAATTAGTTGGTAGCTTAGGAACTCAAAAAGCATTCAAGAAAACTCATGTAGAGAAATTTGAGTTGTATAAAAAATTGCTGAGTTCTTGAAGAATTAGTGTCATTAGTCCAAGAAATGTCAAATTTTTCTCTTTTGCTACGAAACACAAATTCGTAGAATAATATGAAAGTTGAAAATTAAAAATGGAAAAAAAAATTTTTTTTTTTTGAAATTTTCTCAACATTATTAAATGTGGGATTTCTAAAAAACTAATTAGTGTATAAAACTAGTTTGACAAACTAGTTTTTATTTCAAAAAAAAAAGTGCTTTTTAATTATTGTAAAAAAAAATTCAAATTTAACATTCTGCAGTGAGACCTAAAAATATAAACAATTAATTTTTGTTCTGTGTTGTAATTGCGATTTTTTAAATAAAGGAATTAACAAGAATCCAGAAATATCAGTATTAGATTTTTAAGATGACGTTTAAATATAATTTTTGTAAGAAGTTTTTTTATCACTTTTTTGTGAAGTGTTATTACTAATTTATAATAATTTATACATTATATAATATCTTTATGAGCGAAGCTTTAATTTTTCCTTTTTGTTCCTTATATTTTACTGACACCATTACCAAGGTATTTTTCGAAAAAAAAAATGCTTTCATTACAAAAATATTTTTAGTAATGAAGTAAATAAAATTAGTCTTACTATATATTTAAAATTTTTGTTTAGTAAACTATCGTCTGCTATTTTTTGTCATAAATTTGAATTCACCACAATATTTTTGTATTTCATTTTAATTTTTTTAAACACTCGTAAGGCATGTTGGTGCATGTTTCAAAAGCATAGCGAGAAAAATTTCTCATATCTTTTCTTAAAAATAGCATCATTTATGAATTTTCTCATGCATGTTTTAAAAATAAATACACATAATTTCAAATGAATTAATGTTGAATCAAATTAACGTTAAAAAGAGGGCAAAAAATGACTTAAAAAAACTGCATTCCATTCTTGCTTTCTGACACTTCAAACGATAAAATAAAGTACATTTGTTAATCAGCTCATTCAGAAATTTCTTTACTGCGTTTATAATTCTCAATTAGTTTTCTTTAAATAAAAATAATCGTTTTTTTTAAAGTTAAATTATAATTCTTTTAATATAATATACTTCATAAAATACCAATATTTGAGAAATTTATGTTTTTTGTTTTTGTTTATTTATTGTTTCATTTTTTTTT
This sequence comes from Argiope bruennichi, assembly GCF_947563725.1. Lineage (NCBI taxonomy): Eukaryota > Metazoa > Arthropoda > Arachnida > Araneae > Araneidae > Argiope > Argiope bruennichi. The sequence goes on along the minus strand of NC_079160.1, from coordinate 61,740,822 downwards.
TCGTTTTTTTTCTGTCTAAATTATTAATGAATTTTTGAGAATTTTAAATAAATAAATTAGATATACTTTTAAAGCAAAACTGCACTTTTTTTACTGTTTAAATTCAAAAGTTTGTGCATTTCGGCGTTTTATGAAAACTGAAACTAATGTTTCAAATTTATTTTGGTCTGTCAGAAAACTAGAAAAATATGTGGCTACTAAACTATTTTCTTTGCTAAATATGTAGAAAAAGCTTAGATAGTGAGAATTAATGTTTTCAGCATTTCTTCTTAATCTAAATCTATGGTTCGACAGTTTGTTTCGTAGTATGTAAAGAAAATAACTTGTAAATATCGTTCAAAATCTAGATTCTATAGAAAATTTCTTTAAACGGAAAGCTTCATTCATTGGAAGACTTTTGAATGGGGACTTTCCTGTATATTTACCTAACATTTCAATCCTGAAAGGGATATATTTTGTGCTACAGAATACCTCGCTATACTAAGCATATAAAAATAAATACTTCTCATTTATTTTTCTTATTATGATCTGTTTTTGTTTTATTATTTTTTTTCCTTTTACCTCCTCCTTATATCAGCACATATTTCAACATTCTTACATCTTTCAACGGCAAGGATTACCTCAAAGAATCGGGGTAGAATATTCGTTCTTTTCCCCATCCCCTTCCCCTATTGAAAGAACTCTTCCTCCGACGGAGGAGCTGTAATTTATTTACGTTCAACGTCGCATGCACACGTGCCCGTTTACTGATTCTCACATGTCAAGTCCGCTCAACACAAGAGGAAAGCGATGAAGTCTGATGAAAATTTTTACTACTTGCTAAAGCTCTCAGAGAAAATTGAAGCTTTTGGAAGTTTTACATTTTGACAATTATTATGCGCGAGGTCTCGGATTATTTTGAAGAATTCAAATATAATATTTCATGTGATACAGCGCATTTTAAATATTTCGGTTTACATTTCAAGTTTTCTAAATCTGCAAGTTATGTTCGTCTATCAAATAAATATGTTGTCTCAGGTTGAAAGAATGATGTTTCTGTGGAAGTATATTTATAAATGATATGCTTTCACGTTTTCTGTTTGTTAACTTAATGTATGTAAATTTTATTCTATAAATTGTATAGTTATGTTGCGTTTAGTATTTTAACTTCGGATTTTTGGGAACTTCATATTTCAGATTCAAAACAGAGCATAATATTAGTTATTAATTGAAAAAGGCATGTTGACTAAATTGTTTCATACCTAACTTCAATTTCGTAGTGAAATCACAAAATTAAAATATAGCTAGCTGCATAGAATATATCACTATATTTTATATTTTTTTATAATTTTTATATTTTTTAAATATTTTTTGTTGTTTAAATTGTTTGAAAAGAAGATAAAATAAATATCGAAATTAATTACCTGAAATTTTGAAACATTATTAATGAAATTAAAGATACAATTTTGAAAAATAATTAGTTGCTATTATAATCAACATTTCAATTCTTTTCTTATGAAATCAATTAAATAGTTTACAAGTCTTATTTCCTATAACAGATTTGCATGTGATAATGTTAAGTTTTCTGATTTAGCTGAGTCCAATGTATTGAATATAACGTCAAATTTCAAATTTACTGTTTATGATTTGGAATAAAGAATTTAAAATGTAAATTTTTGCAAACGATATTTTCCACATTTTGATATAATTTTTAGGAAGAATAATCAATGAATTCTTTAAAAAAAATTATATAAATGGATTTTTTTTTATTTAGCAGTGCTTTTCTCTTCTAAATCCTGATTATGAATGTAACATTATTTATACATTTAATAGCGACCATCAGGGAAAACTAAGACTTTTCTCTTCCTTTTTTATCCTGTTGAAAAAACTTTTTTCCAAAAAAGAATTGTAATTTATAAAAATATTTACTTCGCACATATACAAAAAGCATATTTTTTAGTTTTCACGTGTCAAATCTACTCAAGGTAAAAAGAAAGAAAGGATGAAAATTATTGCTTCTTCTTATTGCTTACAGAGAAAATTCAAACTCAAGAAGTTTTGCATTTTGACAATTATTATGCACAATAGTTCGGATTACTTTGAGGAATCGAATACAATATTTCATATGACAGAGTGTTTCAAATATTTTTTTTCGTATTTCTTAAGAAAAGTTTTCAAATTTGTAAGCCTTGTTTCTTTATCAAATAACAACGTTTTTCATTTGAAAAACAAACAAACAAAAAACGACATATTTCCTTAAAAATGCCAATGAATAATGTTTTCTCATAAATTAATGTTTAATTTGAAGCATGAAATATTTATAAATTTTATTTTCTAAAGTATCTGATTGAAATGAGTTAAATATTTTTCCCTCTGAATTTTAAATGAATGATCGTATTTTGAATTTTTCTCATAATGAACATTTTAATTCAAACTGGAAAATGTACTGAATTCATAAATAACACAAGTGTTCCATAGAATCATTTAAATCAAAACGAAAATGCATTCTTTAAATGAAGGTGTCATGTAATTAATAAATCGCCCTAGACGACCAGCTTATTTTCCAAGAATATTGGTTATATTAGATTTAAGATAAAAAGTTTAGATATAGTTTTATGTCCATGATTCAACCAAATTGTGTGGCATTAAACAAGTGTTGGTTTAATTTCTTACATAAAATCTGATTATTGTGTACACTAATCATTCTAAAGGAGACCGTCCCATTTACATCATAGCGCTGTTAAAAACGCAAGTATCTAGTTCATATATCTTTTCACAATATTTTTAGCTTCACATTTTTTATTTACTTATTTATTTATTTTGTAAACTACACAGATATTAAAAAAATTCTTCTTTGTTAGCTTTCAATAAAATAATGAATGATGAAAATAATAATGATAATTGATGAAATAATGAAAACAGTTTGAATTTCAGGGCAACAATGTAATTTATTGTTGCAAACGAAGGGAAAGAAAATCGTCAACATTTAGAGAAAGTTCATACAACTATTAAATTGATATTTTTTATATTTTGAAACGGTGCTCATTTTGCTCACAAAAAAATCTGCTTAATTTGTAATTAATTAGAATTCGAATTAAAATTTAAAAAAAACTCTAAAGTGCACATTTTTTTCCTCCAAAATATATATGTACAAAGTTTGATAGTTCTAAGGGAAATGATCTGGTCAGTTGAGTATCAATACATACACACAGACGCACTTTCATCATTAGTTTTTGTAGACAAGCATGTTGAAAGGTAAAGTATTACTTTCAGAGTGTATTACATAGATATTTGAGATATAACTTATATGCTAATTAGAACTTCATCATTAAGTATATGATATACTAGCCGCCTTTGGCGACCAGCCGGTTCGCCAATCTTAATGTTCGTTAAAATTTTAATAATTAAATATTTTATGCAATTTCTACTTTAATAGCTTCTTCATCAAAATATTTTAAAACTTCAAACTTTGATTATCATATAATTCATTCATAATATTATAAAGGCCTTCAGTCATAACGTAATATGTATCTCTCTCATTTTCTGTTAGCACCCGTAGAATTTATGCTTTAAATTAAAGCGGAAAGAATTTATCTTCAATTAATATAATAATATTTTTTACTGAAACAAAGCATTTTTTTATAATCTGATTACTGAAAATAGAGTCACTCAGCGTTTAAATTTTATGGGCACTAAAGAATATCTTTTTAAATTTATGTAATATCTCAAGAGTTGGTCAACAAAATTTTCTTAGATTCATTATGAGCAGATCGATTAATTAACAATGTTTAAATTTAAATGCATCAAACACTAAGAAAATAAAACGAATCGTTTAAAATAAACGGTTGAAAACGGTAGAATTTATGCTTTAAATTAAAGTGGAAAGAATTTATCTTCAATTATTATATAATAATATTTTTTACTGAAACAAAGCATTTTTTTGTAATCTGATTACTGAAAATAGAGTCACTCCGCGTTTAAACTTTATGGGCACTAAAGAATATCTTTTTTAATTTATGTAATATCTCAAGAGTTGGTCAACAAAATTTTCTTAGATTCATTATGAGCAGATCGATTAATTAACAATGTTTAAATTTAAATGCATCAAACACTAAGAAAATAAAACGAATCGTTTAAAATCAACGGTTGAAAACAGGTTTAAAAAAAACTACTTAAAAAACGATGTACTTAAAACTATAAGCATATACAAAAAATATATAACTAACATAAATACAATTTACTTACAAAAGCATGCAACTAACCCAAAAATAATTTAAATCATCCATTGATAACGTTGTCATGGCAACAATCAGAACAGAATGCGCATGCGTGAATTTTCTTCGCTGGTTACGTAACGCAAATACGTGATTTTTTCTACGCCAGTTGGGGTAACGCTATGCGGATTAGAAATTTTTAATTTCCTTTATTCTGTTTTATTTTAATTCAAAAGTACTTCAGAATGAATCTGAAAGATTGATTCATTAACAATGTTTAATTTTAAATGCATCAAACATTAAGAAAATAAACAGAACCGATTGAAATAATAAGCCGAAAAATTTTAACCCTAGCCTCATTACTGTTGGGAGAAAAAAAAACTGAAGCCTTTCTCGTTTGGCGCTGGGAATAATGGAAGATTTTTTTGGCGGAAAAGTTGGCGGTGGGGAAAATGGAAGATTTTTTTGGCGGGAAAGTTAGTTTTTAATTAATAATTAAAATTCTAATAAAAAATTCGAAAAAAGAAACCCCAGGTGCACATTCCCAACCTCCAAGGTATACATGTACCAAATTTGGTAGCTGTATGTCAAACGGTCTGGCCTGTAGAGCGCCAACACCCACACACACACATTGAGCTTTATTATAAGTATAGATGTCATCATTATACTATTAAAAGTCAAAAGAAAAGACAGACGATTAAATACTTCTTGTTTTAAAAATGTAATTTTTGGAACAAAATAAATGTCATATATTTGTATTAACAGATGGCAATATATATTTTTCATAATTTATTTATATATTGTATTTAATCTTTTTTAAAGCTAAAAAAAAAATCTTTTTGAAACAGTAGTTATAAAATATACCTTTTTTTCCCTTTCTGATATTTGAATATGTATTAAATCGATTTTAAACTCGCATTCGTAAAATTTTAGAAATATTATCAAAGAAATATTATAACTGCAATTTTAGGACATAATTTTCTATTGTTAGTTTAATAAAACATTCATTTCAATTTTTATATATTCCAAACGTTTAGATGAATTTTAATTATTTGTAAAATATACTTAATAATAAAATATAATTTAATAGTACTTAATATAACTAATTTTCATTTAGCTGATTAAAGTTTAGAATGGCATAATTTTATAAATATATTTTAAAGCAAACGATTTTATTTTCCTTGAAACAAATTTTGATTTTAAAATCTTCCTTGTAAAAAAGATTTTATAGGAGATTTTTGTTTGAAAAGATATTTGCTCAACGAAGGAATTCCAAATATATTATTTGTCATGTTTGTAAATAATAAAAAATATCTGAGAAATTTTAAAGAATTTATTGAAGTTCGAAATATTTCTCTTTTTCTCACCCAAACTATTGAAAGAATGATTCTTCCTAAAATGAATTAGATTTATTCTTTATATTGACATTTTCTATTTTTCATATTTCAAATCTATTCAGCATAAGGACTGCGATGAAGTTGGTTGAAAATTTTCTCTCTAAGAGAAAACTTGACTTTACATAAAATTGAAGTTTGGAAGTTTTGCACTGTGATAATTACTATTTGCGGTATACAGATTATTTTAGAAAATTCGTATAAAATAATACATGCGACAACACATTTGAAATTTTCTGATTTACTTTTCAGAAAAGGTGTCTTAAATTTGCATATCATCCATATTATTTCCCTTAGAGAGAATTTGCAAGCTATTTCCATAGAAAAATGTTTATTTTACATTTAATGAGATGAGTTGCAAAATTACAAGTTGCAAAATCTTGAAATTCAAGATTTGAGCGGTTGCCAATATTAGCATTTATAAGTTGAAAAATATTGTTCAGGCTATTTGATATTGCAAAAAAATATAAATCCTTTTTTTTGAGGAATAAAAAGATAATTAATAAGTTTAAAGAATCACAATAATTTGTTTTTGTAATCATTAAGAAATAATTATCCATAAGTGTCTTAATATTATATTAATTTTCGAATCTGTTCAATAAAATTTGAATACATTATAAAATATTAATCTAAAATTTATCTTAAGAATTTAACTAACAAATATTTTTATTAGTTTTAAAATAAATGAAGTTTTAGATTGCCTTACTAATTAATATAAACCGCTTTTAGTAATAAAATTTTGACATTATATTGCTTAACTGCAGTAATAAAATTTAAGAATTATGAATAAATTTTGAGTGCCAAAATTTGTTTCTATTTCATAATACGTTCACAAATTAGATATTTAAAAAAAAATAAAGATTTTTCGTTCATGGATAATTTTATGAGAAGCTTTTTTGTTTTAGCAATTTAAAAAATTATATACCTATGAATATTTATTGAAAATTTTGAAGAAATATTTTGATGTTGTGAAATTTTATGTAAAACAAGTCCGATTTAAAAACATAGATAATGAATATTTAATAAATTGTAAGCTTAATATTTGATATATTATCATATTCATGATCTGATTTCTTTTTAATCATATTATCATTAACTCCTTGAATAACAATTATTTAAGAGAAAACATGTCAATTTTTTGGAGGTCACTTGTTTTAAATAAGTAAGTGATTTTTATTAAAAACGAACTGCGAATTCTTAATAATCATTCTTTTAAAAATCCGTATTTAATTATAGATATTTTTGTTTTAGCATGTATTTATTTAACTTGGTTCATAATCGGAAAAATGGAATTTTCTAGTTCATTTTCCACCCACTTCTTGATGTTCTAAGCTTGTGAAATTTTATGTAACTGCGTTTGCTAATGATATTGCAATATTTTAATATTTTCAGAATTTATTTATCAAACGATTTTTTAATTTAATTTATTTTATATTTAATCTGAGGAGTTCCATCTATTATTGAAAATAAGGAGAAGACAGCTTGAGAAGTTCCATTTACTTCAATATTCCATAACAACTATAATAAGTAATTTAAAATTGTATTAAATAAAAAAATGAAAAAAAAATTAATAAAAGCCCATTTATTTTCATATTATAGAACATAGAAAAATGTTTCACTAAATATCCTAAACTGAAAAAGTAATATTAAAAGGAAATCAAACCATAATTAATATAAAAAAATCGGATGCAATACTTTAAATCTAAATAAAATTACCACTCGCATAGATTGTTTATCAAATCTTCATACCTCAACGATATTTAATTTTGATCTGCAGATGCTCGAATATAAAGAATGTTTACATTTTAACGCATTGCGTATTTTCAAGACCGATGTTTTAAAAACATCTGTCGTACTTTTATTATTTAATATTTATTCATTTAATATAAAATTGTATTTCATTTTTTAAATACAGAGTTGATTATACTTTTAAATTGTTTTTTATGTCATATAATAGTCTGTTGTAAGAATTTATACAACTGATGTCGAATTTATATATTTCATGTTACTACAAATATTAGTTTAATATTTTTTTACATTTTTCTATGAAATATATTTTTTTCATATCGTGATTTCACAGGTTTGAATAGCGCAAAACCACATCCTGTGTCTGCTAGTTGAAATAGATAACTTAATAATAAAAAATCGTTTAATTACCACGAACTAAATATGATATCGTGTTTACTAAACCGTCATGGGCTCTTTTAAATTGCGTCACTTTATGTTCGTAATAAATTTTCACTGACATTTCACTTAAGAAATTTTTTCGTAGAAATTCATTGCTATTTTTTTAATGTTTTCTTTGATCACGGATTCATTATCAACGGAAAGATGCAGTAGTTGGGGGTTTTCGGTACAGTGGTTTACTGGATATTTCGTACCCAGTTGTGCGCATATAAAAATGAATGCAAAAATTCCTATTAAGAGATTTGAATCGAGCCTTTGTCATATACTTTACGTCTGCTGAAAATTGTGGTAACCCTCCTATAACTTCAGACCTGAATGTTAATTTGAGCAAATTAAGTTAAATTAATACTAACAATATTCAAAAATAAAGAAAGGGAAATAAAATAAAAACAAAACAAACTTAGTTTAGAAGTTTTATTCCATTCAATATATAATTTTTAGTTAATGTTTAGGAATTAATATTTTTCATTGTTTAATATATTACTCGTTGTGGTTTAATTTCTTTATAGTAATGCTTTCAACTTAAGATTTGTTTTTATGCTTCATATCGCCTCCTTATGAAGCATTTTAGTTTCTTTTTAAAAGTTTCTTCTAAAAATTATATTTATAAAAGTATATTAAAATCTTTAACAAAATTATTCTTATTTTTATTATTGGTATTATTCCCTGGCATGCTTAATAGTATACTAAAATAGAATTAGTGTTTTAGACGCGTTTTTTCTCAACCGATTGAAACAAAAATTTGACACAAAACTGCAAATTTAGTCACAGAAACATATACCAAATTTTATGATTGTCATTATGTTTCAGAATTACCGCATTTTTTTTATTATTTCAGTAGGTACAGACTTATAGAAAGCGAACTAATGGTTGAAATTTGGCTCACAATTTGACAGAGGTTCACTCTATAAATGTGTACCTAATTTTATCTGTCAAACTCCGTTTTATAATTCTCATATTAATTTATACTCAAAAAGCCGGGGCACCTCGAAATGAGGATGAGATGCTTCCGGCATGGTGGTTGGATCTCGCCACCCTGGAGGGTACACTAATAGGTGGGGGATCTGGCTCCTCCCATCGATGACGGGACGTACTTCCTTCGGGGAGGGTTGTACCGTGGCCGGTGGCGGCCCTTAGGACTCAACCACAGTTCCCGCCAAAGTTGCTGTTGCAGCGGTCCGGTCATTCAGTTTTATGGTTTAAATCCGTGTGCCTTCGGGCGGGTCGGAGAGTTAGATGGTTGACTACTCAAAAAGCCGGACAGAGGACTTCCACTGTACAGAATTTACTCAAAATATGAAAAAAAATCTGCAAACTTGGTTTAAAAATCAAATACTGAATTTCAATCGCCTTTCTAAAATTGTTTCTCGGTTATCTTTGTGATAGAGAGACGGACATTTTCCAAAATGTATATTTAGTACTCAAGGAGGTCTAAAAAGTGAAAATTCGTCAGAATTTAGAGTTCGAATTTTTTGACGATTACTATACGTGCTCTATACTATGTATACGATAAAGTGAAAATGCATTAATGAATATTAGGTGTTCATTTCAAAATTTAACCAATAACTGGAAACATGAATTTCTTCAAGTGGCTAGAGACATGGAGTCAACTTGACTCCAGTGATATTTTTTCTTTTTTGTTTTTTGTAAACAGCATTGGAATTTATTTTGGAAACACAATGCATTCTTCGTATCATGTAGTTACCATTATTATTAAAAATATTAATATAAAAGATGTTTAATGTTATAATATTAAATGTTGGAAGGATTTTATAAGAAAAAAATTAAACAATGTTTGAGCATTTACTTAAGTTAGATATTACGGAATTATACTAACGTCAATAACTTAGAATTTTACAAACAAAAATAAAGAATACAGTATTTAAAAATTTTTTAAGAATATTTCTTCATTCTTTTTGCATTATTCAAATTAAAAACAGTTTCAGAGATATGGAGTCAATGACTTCATGAATAACAACAAAAACTTTGAAAAATAATATCTCGGTTATGCGCAAGAATTCATGCTTAATCTTTTACCAATATACTGCTGAAAGAACTGCTTGTAAGTACTCAGATGATTGTATTCAAGGACAAAATATCACGTGATAATTAGAGCTAATGAACAACGCTAAGTCATTTTGACTCCCATTCTCCAGTCACGTGTTAATAAATTCCTATCCGATGCCTTGAAATGAATTTATATAATACAATAATTAATTTTAGAAAAATGCAGCGTTGAAATGTTTTATAATGTTTGAAGAAAATAAAATATCTCACAAAATACATTTCGATGTCTTTCCTTTATCTATATCCAATCTTAAGACACTAGACACTTCAAGTTCGCAAAAAGTTTCCGAACAACTGAATTATCCTAAAAGCAAACCCAATAACGCATTTTTAAAATTCTACAAATATTTCCCTTTAAAGTGATATTACTCTGCCAATGAGTGCTATCAACGGCCAGCCAACTCGAAACTTCTCCATTTGCCATCGGAAAGTTATCAGAAATGTTCCTACATATCTTACATGCATCGTTAACCACAGAATCTCACCCAAAGGCATCAATTCCACCACTTTTGCGCTTCTGGTAAGGAGGAGCCTTGGTAAAACAGTTGATATCTCTCCAACGCCATTTTTTCCTTTTAAAACTACAGAATGTTCGTGTTTCTTTATCCACATAAGAACCCTTTTCTCCATTGTTCTGCTGTTGTCGGATTTCAAATCAATTGCGATGGCAAAATGTTCTTTCTCCTTTTTGTATTGATTGCCACAAAATTTCGTTAAATTCGCGAAAGCATTATTCTATAAAGCTTTTGAGAGCTCTTCAGAACACGGATAAATGTATCCGAGATCGATTATAGAAGTTCCACAGGTCTTTAGGGGTTTATTTGGTGGAAAGAGGAGATTCTTATTCAGTTCGTGGAACGATTTCAGGCACTTTAATCTTGCTGTTTTGTGGAGATTTTGAATGGCTCTTGCTGGCTTCAATCGAATTGCTGAGCGATAAAGATGTAACTTGGTGTGATTGCTATGATGATTGTTCGCTTTTCCCATAGAACTGCGATTTTTAAAGTTTAATGAAATTTTTCGTATAGATTTACCGAGAAAGTGATAGTGCAATTAAGAAACAGAAATGGGCGTATTGGCAATATTTGCTTTTTCTAGTAGAATTATTGAGAATTAAAGAATTAAGTTTCCCTGAAAAAAATTATTGAATTTTCTAATGGGGTATTGTGTGACTTGTGAATGAAATTTCGAAAGAAAATGATATTGTAGATTATGATTTTGATAGAATTGACGTACTTCAATTGAATAGTTAGGAATGTCGATAACATTAGCTTAACTAAAATATTGATTGTTTGGTTTTCTAATGGACAGCTGAATTGTGAACGTTGAAATTATTTCAAGAAAGTGATAGTACGATATATATATATATATATGTAACATTATTTTGTTTGCAGCAGAAGGCAGATTTGAAGACATAGACTAGACGTTGTATTTTTAATTTCGTTTTATTCTCTCTTCTCTCCCGGGAGACAAACTTGATTATTTACAAAAAGACGCAGTGCGGCACAAAAACAGAAGTAGGAAAGAAGGTGAATGAAGAAGTAGGAATGATCACTAGTCTTCCATAGGATTTCTGGCCACACGCCAATTCAATACATGTGTTTACCTTGAGAAGGACAACGGAAGTATCACTTTCACTCGATACGTAGTACAGATGGCGCATCATTTTTACAAAGGAATTAATTAAACCGAAAGTGGAATTGGATCACGAAATAAGAGAATACTTTAGAATGAAGTTACTACGATGGGCTAAATTTAGAGTTTAAAATATCATTATATATATTTGAGTGACGATTTTAAAGGCATTTGCTTCAACCAACATCATAGGAATGAAGATGTGTCGTGACTTGATTGAAACTTCAAATGTTGGACTTTCTAGTGGTATAGCGATTTATTAATTTTATCAAATCTTTGACATAGCTTTATAAATGTGATAGCGCAAATGACAAATTGGATAAATGATTCCTCAGTATTTGTTGGCTGAGTCAAATTTGAGTTGGCTTGTTAAATTGAATAATTCAGTAATAAAGAGGAATTCATACGTTATGCTGACAGTTGGATTTTCTAATAAAACTGTGATTTTTTTTTTTTTTTTTTTTTACCGAACTTTAATAAATTTAGTGAGAAAGTAATTCTTTTTTGAAAAATCGGGGTAACACAATTTACTTAAAATACAGAATGAAACTACCAAAAGCCTTCTGTGTGTCGAACTGTTATACGGAAGATGAGGCTGTTTTTGGTACTTCTGTATTAACTGCATGCTAGCGATTAATTGTCACCACCATTTCCTCTCAAAAAATAAAACACAACAAATCCTGCAAAAGGCTTAATATTTATGGAAATCAGCGATAATTTATAAAAGGAAATCGCCAAAGGTGTCATGTTATTCGAATCTGAAATTTGACTATATATGATATCAAATTTGACTATCAATGATATGCGGTTAAGCCTAAAGTTCGTCTCTGCCATGCGGTTAATACTCAATTTTTTGTTGTTGTTAAGAATCTTATAGCCGAAGCAGCCGTTCAAGCAAATATAATTGACGATGGAAATATTACGTTGGAAGATCAACCCATTTTAATAACAAATTCCGTATGCAGGTTTATTTCAATAAATAACTTCTTAGTTTGTATTTACTTATATTTATTAATTCCTTAGATATGAATTTATTTTGATTTATTTAAAAATATTTGGAAGTAGAATCTACATTTCGAATTATATATATTAATACAAAAGCATTAGAAATAATTTAAATATTTCACAGAAAGGTAGTTAACATCTAATGCAAACAATTTTATTATTGCACTGATATTTATTAAGAATTACTAATTGTTCCTATTCTTTTCAGGTACGTATATCTCTTGATTCTCCTGATGCCATACTGAAGATCAATTTTTGGTAACGTATTACTAGTTAATTAAATGAATTTTTTTGCAATTAATTTTATATATCATTTATTAATGTAAAATTGCAACATTAGCATTAGATATAATTCTCTGAAAATTTCATGCATAACAAAGAAAGGCTATGCTCTAAGGAATTTGGAATAAATCTGAAAGGGATATCGTGAAAGCACTGACAGGAATTAAAGTTGTGTCCTAAGAGTCATCACAGTTACGTTGCAGCCCCTCCAATAGGAGGCACGTCCTGTCAACGGTACAGAATAGCCAATCTCGCAAAATTTTTAATTTTTGTACCCACCAATGCGGTGAAAACCAACTTCTGATGCACAATTTTGAGGTGCCTCAAGAGGGTAGGGGTCGGGGGTTGACTGCGTGCATACGTAAATCCTATCACTGACTTTCCGACCTGCCCGAAGGCACATAGATAATAAATACTGAATAACTAGAGCACCGCTAAAGGAGGTTATTAGGGAGGGCTGTAACGTGGTTGAGTCCTAAGTGCCATCACTGGCCACGGTACAACCTTTCCCTAAGGAAGTATGTTCCGTCATCGATGGGAGGATCCAGACTCCCACCTTTTCGCGTACCCTCTAGGTTAGCGAGAACGAACCACCATGCCGGAAGCTTCTCATCCTCATTTCGAGGTGCTCCGGGGGGGGGAGAGTAAACTGCGTGCATAAAAATAATTGTTGTATTAAATTCTTAAAGTATATTTCAAAAATGCATTTATCGCTTAGATATGCAAGACCTCAAAATAAGATTTAGCAACTAATTTGGGCAAATGAAACACAAAATTTACCGACATGCTGAAACAAATATATCCGACAATAAAGGTTTTAAGCATTTTTAAAAGACTACATGAATTTGTATTGGATTTTTCTAATTATATATGTTCATTACTAATTTATTATAAAAGTATCTTCTATATTCTGTCTGGCATTTATGTACAGAATGTTCCATAATACTTTAATTCTAAAACACATCTTATAATATTTCTTTTCTGACTATAATCTTATAAGGAATTTTAAAATGCAATACTCTTAAAAACCTAAAAATAATTTTAAGAATTACTCATATGATCAACGTGAATTCTGCTGATCATGTTGCAATTTTAATTAATATATTCATTTTTATAAAGCAATTAATAAGAAATGAATGAATATCTGATGTAGTATGGTCCAGGGTTTGATTTTAAAACACATTAATTTTTGTTCGAAAATCGCTTTCCATGCTTCTAGACATTTGTTCTTTATATCTTACAATTTCTTTTTAAAAAGTTTAAATTTCGTGAATATAATAAGGATTATATAATATGTATATAATAAATAACAAAAAAAAGCTGCACATCTAGATATACTGTTGGCAAATATTTCAAACATTTATTTACGACAATTTATATGCTAAATTCCCTGAAATAAATACTTTAATTGTGTAAGTCTGTCAACTAATATCCTAAAAGAAATTAACTATTTTCAAGAGAATTTCATATTTGTTAGGAAATATTAAAAACATTAGCAGCAAAATTTTGGATATCAAGAGAATATTATATTTGAAAATGAAAGAATTTAAACAATGTAATAAATGTTTTGACATTTGTGTACGTTGTAGTATTCAAATAATTTGGAAATAAATAAATAAAATCATAATGCATCTCATTTTGTATTGCTAGTAAAAATTTTTTAGGTAATTCACGATTTTTCATTGTGAAACTTTTATAAACATATGGAAGGTGAGATTATTGTCAACATCATAAATTGTTGTCTTCGCTGTGGTTGGTGTAAAATTCTATCATAAATTATTTCATTTTAAATTTGAAATAACGCTTTTAAACTTTAACGACAACAACAACAGCAACAAAAAAAGAATCTCTTCCAGTTCTGAAATAGTTTTAGTTCCAAGTTTTATTTATTTATTATTTTATGTATGCATTCGCACTAAATATGTTTACTGAACTCTGTATATTTGAGTTTAGATACCTGAATAATAAGTCTGAAAATACATAAACACATACACACGCACGCACACATATATACGCACACATACACACGCACAGAAATGCGCACACTCACGTACACATACACACATGCACACGCATACATACGCGCACACGCACACTTATATATTATACTTTTAAAATTCTTTCAACATTTCAAAAAATAAAACCATATAATCATTTATTGTGACGATTACAGCAAGATTTTCAATGATGGAATTTTAAACGTACTGTTTAATTATTTTATTTAGGCTTTTAGATCTAGCTTCTTGAAACAAAATTAATAATTTGATACAAAATAATTTGATAACAAAAATATAAACACGTAAAATTATATTCACAGCACAAATTTTATTATAATGCCTTCTAACATAAAAAAACAGCTTTTTTTCCTCTTTGTAAAGGGTTATAAAATCTCATTGATTCTAAACTAACTCAACACCTTTGAAACGTATCACGTGATTATGATTTGACTCCATTCACAAGTTAAATATTTACAGTTCAACATCTGATGACATCCGCGACCTTTGATAAACAATTGATACGCCGGGATGAAGGGTTTTTAAGAATTTAGTTAAATATTTTGTGCAGGTAGGCCTTAATGTCACTTTCGGCAAAATATTTCTATTTAAACTTCAAATTTTGATAGACACATCTATTATTATTGACATATTTATTAACTCATATTATCTTGGACTCTTTCAACGTTCTGTTCTTTGCGTTACACTTTTCTGTAATTTTCAGTCCATATCTTCTTTCATATATTTATATAACAAGAAAGAACAAAAGGGTTTAAAAATAGATGCTGTTTAAAAAATGTCTGCCATTTTGTTCCGATTCTAAGCTTTAACTGAAAAAAGAACAATCAAATTCGAATATTTTATTAAAACTATTCTTAAAATTTTACTGGTAAATATCAGGAAATTGAAACTTACTCAGCATGGGAGGACAGGCCAAATCATATCTTTGTCATCAAAAGTATTTTTAAAAAACCATGATGAAATAGTAGTAACACGGGACACGATTTGAGTTTCATTTAAACAATGAAATAAAGTTCTAAAATGTGTTTAAAATATCATTTAAAAATTGAAAATTAGAGTACAAATCAAAAATGAGCATATGATTGAAAAGATAATTTTTGTAATTTTGAAATCATTTAAAACCCATTTTTTCGCCGAGGAATAACATGTACCAAGTCTCATAATTGTAGGGCAACCGATTGACCAATAGAGTGCCAATACATACACAAATTCTTCATTATTATTAGTAGAGATACTGTACTTTTTTATTTTAATATACAAATAAATATGGAAGAAAACTATAGTTCTAAAACTTTTATAGATAATATAATGCGTAAATTATTTACTATCGTGCAAGCTTATAGTTTATAATAAAAGACATGCGTTAATATTATTATTAATAAGAAAATACTTGTATAAACGATCACAAATCATAGCCTAAGTTTTTTTTTTTATTATTAAAAGTCAACCGACAGCTGCAAAATACACAAAAACATTATTCATCTTTTAAAAACTCTTTTTTTGAGAATCGTTTGCTAGATTCAATTGTTCGTACTTCTTTCTTTCATTAAGACACATTATAAGGAAACAAATCATTAACAATTTTTTCATCAGTCATAAATCATAAAGCTTTTTTATGACGTCAAGAGAATGCATGGGAAATGTATCACAGTCAACCAACATAAAAATAAATAACGCTACTTCCATTAACAAACTAGAAATGCGAGAAAAGTATAAGAATAAATTTGATGCGGGCAAACAAATTGAACTGAAATTGAAAGCCATACATAAAAATGATTAAAAAAATTTTCTGTAGAATAATGCCATGCATATTTTCTAATGCATGCAGAAATATGCACAAGGTTTGATTACATTAAATTTTGTATTTTTCTTAATAACTATAGGTATCTATCATACTTAAAAATGGGGAACTCTTCAGATATCTTCTTTTCTAATAAGTTGGATGAAAAGAAGTTAATGGAAATAAGAAGAGAAATGATTTTAAGCGAAATGATTTTTGAAAGCAAATAAATGCATTTAAGAAAAGATTCTGAACTTTAATTTATAAAATAAGGTGGGCGTTTGTGTGGGTTTATAAAAATGAAATACAAAACAAATATGAAACTCAGTCAGCATATTCTGGTGGCTAATTTATTTTTCTAAACAAGATCATAATAACAATAAATTATTCAAAGCTTGAGAAAATTTCAAAGGCTTAGATTATTTTTTTAATTTTATATTTTATGGAAGTTATACTTTTTTCAATAAATATTGGGTCTCTTTAAATTATATATAGATTAGATATTTAGATATTTTTAAAGTTTATTTTGTCCATTAAATAATTTTTGAAGCAAGATTTTACATTTAAAACTTTGCAAATAGTGTACCTATTATAATTTTTTTTAACTCAAAATGATAAAAATATTATTATGTTTAATAATCTTAAACGATTTTTCTGAAAACGATTATGAAGTAAAAGCTGAGACAAAATATATTTTTCAAATATTTTATTGCAAGTATAAGAATATAGTTCAGAAAAAGGAAATAACTCTTTATTTCGGAAAATGTTGAACTGATTTTTAAACTTTAAATTCAGCAGATATTGTAAGCATTTGTAAGTAGATTGAAATATGTAAACATACTGGATACAAGACTTTATAACGATGAATAAAAATCACTGATTTCTTAAATAAAAAGTGCTTCTTGAGAAGAAAATGAATAAAGCATTTTTGATGTATTTAGAAAGGAAATGGAGATTTTTTTTATGGTTATGCTGTTTAATTGCCATAAATATTTCGTAGATTATTTCCAGAATATTTATTTGTTTATTGGAATGAATCATTCGATATCAAATATTTTTTTGATTTGTATTTTCTGATATAAGATTACATTTAAATAATTTGTTGTTAAATTTTGCTTTAAAATGAAATGCAATCTTTTATTTATTATGTACGGAATAAACTCAAAAAAATCCTTATCAGCAAATTTTGAAAAATTTAATAATAAAACTAAAATCTGTAAAATGAAACGATTTGGCAAACACGACTTCAAAATTAATCGAATAAATTAGCAAACTTATTTATTGAATTAATTCATTTATTGAACTAATTATTATTAAATATGTTTTTTATTTATCTACTATTTTCAACGAATGTTCGGTATGCAATATTCGAAAATAGCCAAAATATTTACCACTAGTCACTTCTATAACTGATTGTTCTAATTGGAAATTTTATTAACTAGGATTCTGTATATTATTTTGTTCTTAAGTTTCGTAACCGTTACTTCATAGCTCTCGAAATTCGCATTATATACAACAAAAATAATCAAAAGTGAATTACCTTCTACATTTTTTGCACACTAATGTATTTCCTTTTTTTGACAATTTGATCGAAAATTAGACATATATCTACAGTTTACGTGTTAAGACAATGAATCAAATTCTATATATCTTGTTTATTCTAATTTAGAATTATCTCGTTCAAAATAATGCACATACAAATTACTCGAGGATTTTACCCAAAATTTGATTCATGTATACGTATTTAGAAGAAAAATTTTATAAATATAAAAATATACAATAAATTAATTTAACTCGTTACTATTTTGAATTATTTCGTTTCTGTAGACAAAGGTTAAAATCTAAGGGTGGTAAAAAGTGGAGAGATCCATTAAAATGTAGATTCAATTTTCCAACGACTATATTTTCTCTTTGTGTATTATATAGGTTAAAAACAAACCCTTATTATTTTGACAGATATTATATATTTGTATGCATTACATTTCTAATTCATTCTAATTAGAAACAGTGTTTAAATAATAAACGTTGTTTTAAATAGTAAATATGCATCGTATATTGAATAGTTTAAAAATTGATAAACACTGCTGCTTTCTTCTATTTTGAAATCTAAGGATAAAAATAAAGACTGAAATCAGATAAAACGACTTAAGAAACATTATATTAAAATGCTGTTTTTAATCTATGCAAATCAGTTAATTAGTCGCATAAGAGGTTATATTAAAATTGAAATTATTTCGTTTTAACTATATAATACAACGAAGAACCTAAAGAACACTTCATTTCTTAAAGTTAGTAAGCAAATCTAGATTTGTTACTGAAGAAAAAAGAAAGCAAAATTCAACTTAAAACAACCGGAACTTTTCTTATTTGCTTTTCAAATTTCATAACACTCTCTTTCAACAACTACTCATTTGAAAATCCGAAATGAAAAGCCGTATCATTTTGCTCTTCGGTAAAAAACGGTCACAGTTAAAATATAAATGTCTTTGTCCCAAAAGATGTGTTAAATCATCTGACAAAGCATAAATATTGACAGCACAGCTCTTTACTTTAAACTATTGTCTGCTTCCGAACATTCGTTTAGAAAACAAAGAAAGGGGAGGGGGAAAGGGGAAAAGCAGAAAACGTGAATATCGTTTGCTGATTGCAGGAGTTGAACGAAATAAGTTTTCAGGCGACATTAATTTAAAATATATTTATTTTAAAAAGAAGAAGCTTCAACACTTCGTAAACATTGAATAAGTAACGATGTTTTCCTGCAACCGTTTCTCAGTATTCTAAAGGATTAGAGATGAATGCTCTTGTTTTTCTTTTTAAAGATGATACGAGTAGTCGAATTTATCTTATCGAATATCTCATCATAATTTATTTTTACATTTCGTGTTTGATTACAGTGTTTATTCGAACCGAGTTTCGCAATTACTTCTCTTTTCTCTTAAGTGATGAACTTAGAGTAAATGTCATTAGTTATTACAGTGTGACATGATAATTCAAGTCCTAATCAAATGTTTTAAATGATATATGTTTGTTGATTTTTAACGGTTCTAATTGAGTGGTTTACTTTTTCTTTGAAAAATAAATAATCAAATGCATTGTAAAATAGATTTATTGAACCTTTTTAATATGTTTTTGTAGTTTTATGGATTAATTTATGTGAGACTAAATCTATTTAACTTTGTAGCTCTTTAATATGTTTCAATTAATCTTTTAGTATTGACTGAATTCATGAAATAAATTGTGTGAGTTATATTTTTGTTTTCATAGCTTATCATGTAGTGAAGAAAACAGTATGCCAATGGTATCACAACATAGCCTAAAATAATTTATAATCAACATCATACGCAATTGTCGCGTGATTATAAAGAAGCATTAATTAATTTCGTAGAGAGTGAAAAGATCCTTTTAATTGAATATTATTCTTTGAAAATAAAGATATTCACTACGATAAAGAACTCGGATATCTTGGAATAATAAAATATCCAGATGTTGTCCCAACTTTCAATTAAATATCTCGTATTTGCCGTTATTTTAATTATTTCAAATGTTTATTTAAAAAAAACTGTTAACTACATTTAAAATGTTAGTGCTAGCTTCTGAAAAATTCTTCTTCCTACGTTTATGTGGATGGGTCAGTCTGAAGTAGTAAATGAAATTTTCAAGGACAAGAAATTAAAAAAAAAATCGTTAAGCTTATATATTTTTAATTCTTCCAGAAATTTCGATATCTCGTGTTTTTTAATAATTAACAATTCTATTATATCTGGGTGTTTCCTTTTCGAATTTCCGATGATTGTCCATTCAAATAAAGAGAACATAATAGGTCCCTGAACAATAAAAAAAACAACACAATGGATATCGAGCATGTTTCATTGACAGATTTAGTGGTATGTTTCTTATACAGCAGTTTCAGTTATAATCATCACAGCTATAATGTGTTAATTAGATTTCGTATCATAAACATCGATCAGCTCAAAATAAAATGGTGTTCCAAAAGTAAAGAAAGATTTTTGTTACCATTCGTGCCGTAAAATGTTGGCATCCCTATTAAAAAACATTC
Organism: Argiope bruennichi; assembly: GCF_947563725.1. NCBI lineage: Eukaryota > Metazoa > Arthropoda > Arachnida > Araneae > Araneidae > Argiope > Argiope bruennichi. Next base: position 61,720,207 of record NC_079160.1, on the reverse strand, counting down.
GACATTTGATAATTTCGGGTTAGTAAAAAGGGAGCATTATACAATAGAACGTGTTTTCATTGTTGAACAATATTTCAAAAATAATGAAAGTATGGTGGCCACAACTCGAAAATTTTGAGAATTGGTCCCCTAGTCGTGTGATTTAACACCATTGGATTTCTTTTTATGGGGTTATTTGAATTTCAAGGTCTATGCAAACAACGTGCATTGCAGGTGGAAAATCAATTATACATCAGCGAAATTCAGCCACATTTATGCAAAATGGTCCTGAACAATTTCTATAAAAGTGTGCGTATGTGGCATCAAAGCCGTAGAGGCCACTTGCACCATGTGTTATTCCATACCTAATCCATCTTTTGTATTTTATGATTCAATATAACAGTATTTTATTTTATTCAAATCATGTGTTAGCACGTTGTTCTATCGTGTAATGATCCATTTTTAATAACCCTAAACTATCACTGTCAAATGTTTTTAATAGGGTTGCCAACATTTTACCGCACAAATGATAGCAAATTCAAATCTTGGGTTAATTTTCGGACACCTTTGCAACTATAATCAATCTCATCCTTTTGGAATGTAACAACTAAACGAAGAATTAAATACGTCAAGGAATATACACGTCAAAGAATTGACGGCTCCGAAATCCCGCTTTATATTTGGTTAATGTTTTCATAGAAAGGCATTGAAAAACAAAACTTTATTTCGCATGCTTTGTCTATATGTTTTTGTATATACTACCATAGAATTAATTTTGCTAAATTAAAATTTGTATTATCGATGAGCTACGAATCCAACGTATGCTTTGAATTCTGAACAATGAAAAACAACACAATTTACTTTATTAGAATGATACAGTTGGCGCTGCATTCACGAATTTAATATTCTTGTCTTACAGCTGTTAAATATAACAGCTGTGATATGTTAAATATAGTTTTTGTTTAAATAATTCCAGATTTACCATCTGAATGTAGGTTCTACCAGCTGGGAAAAATAACCATCGAAATTTTAAAACTAAGATTGATCTTTAGTGTCTTCATGTTGTAAGATAAAGCAGCTGACATTAATGTTCTAAATATGTCATGCAAAACAAATGACAGAGTTCAAAAGTACCAGAATATATAAAAATAATGTGGAGTCGCAAAAGATTAATTGATGCATAGTCCAGAACTCTAGGTCCATTAATCTTTCTAACTTGACAATATTAGGTACTACGGTGCAGACTGTAGTATAAATATTTCATGGTTATTCTTCAGTGCTGGTCCTCGATGGAAATAAGGCTTTATATTTTCTTCTACAGAATTTTCTAAACTCATTTAGTAAATGACACAGACAGGAATAATAATTAAAAATCCAATATTTAAAATTAGTTTTCTAAGGATATATTATATTGACAAATGGATATTTTAAACCTTTTTTTTATACATTATGACATTTTGAGTTAGATTCTAGAGTTGTATCTATAATTTATGTTTTTGGAAATAAAACTCATTTCCTTAATATGCAGAATAAAATGTTTTAGGCATAAAAAAAAATTAGATTTTTCTCCACTTTACTTCTTCGGATCATTCCTCAAAAATATTTAATTATAATAAAATATGATATCAAAAATTGCTTAAAAAGTCTGTTCATAACCAAACGATTTCTATTAAATTGTAAAACGTTCTTGGAAAAAAAATTTTCATTACAGTATATCACGGTTGTTCTTTATTTATTGTAATTTTCGTTTTTTAACGAAAATTTTAAAAGTTTGAATTTAAATCAAACGATTTTTAAGTAATCATAATATTAAACTAATTATATAATCTATGGTTATGTTATTTGCAAGATATTTTTAATGTTTTTTTATTTACAAGGCGAGTACACTAGGTTGAAAATTCAGTTCGGAATAAGATTTAAGATAAATGTAAAATAATTAAATTTAAGTATAATTTATTAATTTTTTATTATTTTTTATAATTTGTTATTAATTTAATTTTAATAACTTAAAATAAATTAGAAAAAAATCAAGCAAAAAATGCTAGCCCAGGATTGAACTCGGATCTCCTGTTATCTACACCAGTGTCTTAACCACTATACTATTCGCGCCTAGCAACGGCCACACATTATTAGTATATAGGCTATGCAGAAAGCTTGAAGGCCATTTTCTCGAAATTGACTGATCATTGCGTTTTAATATTTTCGTGAGCCAGCATTCTAAATGAATACTACCTTTATACTAAATCTCATCTCGAACTGAATTTTCAACCTCCTGTCCTCCTCTTGTTAGAAGCGTATGAAATTAAAAAAAATATATTTAAAAATTTGTTAATGGAACAGTCTAAAACTTAACAAATTAAGCCTATAAAATATTTTTCATGAATGTAAATAACAACAAGGGGTAAAAAAAATGTAAATATATTCACTGAAGGTAAATATTAAATAATATATAAAAATATTTTTCTAAATATTATCCCTGTTTATATAGTCTAATAGTAGAGTGAAAAAAATGGAGAAATTCTTTAAGTAAAGTTACTATCATACGCAAATTATTGATTGTTTTTGCACTTAACTTACAAATCACATTTAATCTTTTGAAGTTTATATTGTGATTTAAAAGAATCCATATTCAAATGATAAGCGTAACATAATAACGTTATATATAAAAATAAATGAGACATTAAAAGAATGATCTCTATGAATTATTATTTTTCAATAATAATTAAAACAAAATTTATTTTATTTAAATGCACTATAATTAACATATGAAATCTAAAATTTCATTGCTATTTTTTTATTCTAATTCTTTTAAATCACAATATTTCCTCATATTTCACTGAAAAAAGGTTTAAAATCTTTCATGCAATTTATCAAGATTTAGCAAAAACAAAGACTTCCTTTTTAAACGATAGAATTTTAAAGCTACATTTTCTATTTGAAAAATTCAGGATTCATTTCTAAATTCACTGAGATAGTGCAATTAAAATTATTCCTACCATAAATTCGGGATTAAATTCACCTTTTCATTTCCAAAGTACTAATCTTATTAACAATTCCACGATGAATTATGCGCAATTACATTTAATTAAGTTAGATTTCAGAGTTTATTCTTTTAATTTATTTTCCACTTACGAATTTATATGTTCTTAGAAGGCAAATTTAATCTCTTTATTCGTGTTTATTTACTGCTGCGAAATGTCTCATTAGGCGACTTAAAAATACATCTAGCTCGAGGTTTCAAAACTGCTCGTGACTCTTATTATATTCCAACTGCAAAATATCGCCTGCTTCTTCTAGGATGACTTAATTCTTTGCTTAGATCTGTGAAGTGCTGATTTACAGTTGAAAATTTGTATTAGTTATCTTTTCTAGTAAATTACTAGAATGATACTAAATATTTAATTATTTTCTAAACATCTATAAAAACATCTATCTATTTAATTATTTTCTAAACATCTATAAAAACATCTATCTATTTAATTATTTTCTAAACATCTATAAAAACATCTATCTATTTAATTATTTTCTAAACATCTATAAAAACATCTATCTATTTAATTATTTTCTAAACATCTATAAAAACATCTATCTATTTAATTATTTTCTAAACATCTATAAAAACATCTATCTATTTAATTATTTTCTAAACATCTATAAAAACATCTATCTATTTAATTATTTTCTAAACATCTATAAAAACATCTATCTATTTAATTATTTTCTAAACATCTATAAAAACATCTATCTATTTAATTATTTTCTAAACATCTAAAGCAAATAAATTTATTGATGAAATGAAAATAGCTAAAGCAGGCAGAATAGATCTTATTGTTTCCTTGCTTTTGGAATTAAAATCCGACAATCTATAAGTTTAAAAAGTCTTAAACTCAATATAATTAATTTCCCTGAATTTTAAATATAGAATTTCGAATATTTTATCTAGCTACAAAAATAAATAAAAATCCAACCCTTTAATCGTTTCTAAATAATTTCGACATGCATCACAAAATCACTTAAGATGATTGATGATCAACTTCTAACCTTCCGACATTTCAGAAATTCGTCAGTGTTTCCGAAAAAATTATAAATGAATGAAAGGATTTTACAGTTACTGATAAATTCTGCTTTTATCAACTTTACTTCCCAGATTTTTATGCTTTAAATGAAGATATAGTAAAATTCCATTTAATAAATTTATAATCCCCAAATGTTTTCACAATATATTAAATGTAAGAACATTCTTTTTAAGTATAACTGTAAGAAGACTACCATGAGGCATCGAACATCGAAAATGATTAATAGTAAAAGATGAGATTATATGTTTAATTTAATCCATCTAGTAATCTTTCAAATAATCGAACTTAATTTACTCCGTATCTGAAAAACCTTTTAAGGCAATGAATTAATCATAAGTAGCTGAAAAATCTCAATTCTTTGCTTCAAAGATCTCACTTTCAGACTATCATTATCTCGCTTATTATTCGATCGAAGAAAAGAAAAAAAATGTCGGCCTAAATGCGTCTTTAAAAGTGAAGTTGAAAGCTTTTAATTCTTAAACAAAATGAGCTTTAACATTGAAATATCTTAAACATTGAAAACATGTCATTAAATTTTCCGAGTAGAATGATTCTTTTTTCCTGTTACTGACGCCATTTTGTATTTCATTGTTCGTTGTTAATGGCTTATTTTATTTGTTCTGTTAAAGCATTGTCGAAGTTTTACACATTCTTTATATTTTCATTTTGTCAAGGAAATAGTGGAGACAAAAGTTGGATATTTTGTATTTTTAAATATAATATATTGTTACATTGTATTGCTTGGTTTCATTTTTTAGTGAAACAGTAAAATAAAGAATATTACCACAAATGATAAATTATGTCAACCATTGATATATAGTACCGGAAAAACTTATGCCAGATTTGAAAGGAGGGGTTATTAATAGGAAAATCGTACATTTCGTTTTTAAAATAAAAATATTTTTCCAGGAGAATAAAGTTATGCCTTTGTAATATTTAAAATTAATTTAAAAACAAAGCGTTATATTAGATACATAATTTCGAAACTGCATATTTTCAAGAACTTCGATTATTTCGTACGCATGGTATTGGGTACATTTTTTGCAAAAGAATGTTTTCAAATTCTGTTGTAAGAAATATTAAATGCTTCATTAAATGAAAATTTCGATATTTTTTTTGGAAAATAAGATTTATAGATCTATTTTAGAAGATTGTTACAATTTAACAATAAATTTAAAGTAACCCATAATGTAATATTCTTAATAATTTTCCGAATTTGATTTACTAGCTTTAAAATGATTTAAAACAATTAATTACTTAATTAACAGCCATCTGAAGAAACGAATTTTACAAGAATTTAATATTTACAATGCCATTATCTCACTTATTATTGGAAGAAAAATAAAGAAACAAATGGTACTTAAAAATCAGTATTTAACTGCAAGCATCTAATTCTTCATTAAAATAAGTTTAAACACTAAAACGCATCATTAATTTTTTGGTGCAGATGATTCTTTTTCCTTTTTCTCATTTTCGTTTGGCGCCATTTTGTATTTCATTATTCGTTGCTAACGGTCTATTCTATTAGATTTGTACTGACGAAAATTTATCAAAGCGTAATGCTTTTTTATATATTTTTATTTTCTAGAAAGAATACCCTACATAAAGGATCCTTTTTTTTTTTTTTTTGAGAGAGAGAGAATTGTTACGTTGCAACGTGATTTCATTTTTCGGAAGAAATGACAAAGGCAAGAAAGCAGCCGTAATTGATGAATAACGTCAAGATATACGACCTGGAAAAAGCACTCCAGATCTCATATGGGGGAAATTATTATTGTGAAATCATTTGTTTCAATTTTTAAAAATCACGTCCTCGAAAGAAAAAAAAGAACATGGATATGTTTTTCTTGTCACCTTTCAAACTCATTAAAATGGAAAGAGACTATTTTAGAAGAACTCGAAGGAGGACGTTTTCAAGAATTGCAATTCTTTTACCTAAAGGCATAGAATTAAGTATATTTTCGCGTTGAAGTAACTTTTAATGATGGGGACATGAAAAAATGATAATAATAGGCAGCTAAAAAGCATTGAAAAAGAGCAAAGAATTGTCTTCCACCTTAAGAAATATTTTTATATCGCCATTAGATAAATTCAAAAGTCAAGTTGCTGCTTGTTCGTACAATATTTTTATTCTAAATAAGAGGTACACAAAGGAACACTGCCGGAAGTACGGAGAAAAAAAAATAAGTAATCTAGTTTTGGGAACACAGGATGCACTCGCCTTCTAAACAGTCTTTTAAAAAGGGGGAAAATTTGTATTAATGAAGAATTTTCTTCATTATCTGATTCACCGCGGAATTTTAACAAGCAGCCTTTCACTACTTTTCCGCAATCTTCGTAACGGTGGGGATGAAAAACTTAATTAAAATCACTATTCTCCAGTTTAAGGGGATGAAATCTTAAATGAAGTTCCTCTTTACAAAGCTTTGTTTGTTTCGTGTCCTTGAGAATCCGAACAAAAAAAAATAATAATAAATTAACGAAAAAGGAGAAGGGTTGTTACGCAAGTGAAAGTTTTACTTCTTCGTAATCAACGGTTGTATTAATTAAGATTTAAAAAAGCATTTTACAGTACCAAACATTGTGTTACGGCAAAAAGCAACTGACTGGAATTTTTTTCTGGCTTCTTGTATGGATAATTTGAGATTTTTAAGGATCTCGTGTGGTTGAAAATGGTCTCTTTGTGTCTGAACATATGTATTGTTCTTGGTTTTTACCGTTTGAATTCAGAAGGTAATAACGGTTCAGTGTTTTTTTAGTTCATTAGTTCTTTTAACAGGACTGTTTTTCCTAATGTTTCTTACAATCAAGATAGTATACACGTGTTTACTTGTAGATAAATCCATACAAAAGAAGGAGAAAATAAAACAATAAATATAGTTTAAATGAAACTAAACAGAAACTAAGTTCATCTGATTTATCAATTTATTTGATTTCTGTAAAAAATTTATAGAATTTTGTATAGCCTAAATATGTCATGGTTATAGCATATTATTTTAATAACAATTGGCAAGCTGTAAAAAAAATTGGAATAAATTTTATAAAATGCAAAAGATTTCTTATTTTGAAATAATGAAGAATTTATTCAATTATTTATATATGATTTGATTGATTAATAACGTGCTTCATAAGTATGTGAGAAACGCTGTATATTATTTTCCGAGTGACCATAAAGATACAATATGTAACAAATAAAGTACTGATGTTGAAATGGTACAACTATTGTATATTTACCTTATAGTAGGGTTAGATTTTCTGTTCCAGAATGTGTACCACCCACATGGAATAATATCTCAAGAAGATTTCAATAAACTTCTTTTGATTAACAATATGTAACAGGAATAAAGTACTGAAGTTCAAATTGTACAAATATTGTATACTTACCAAATAGATGGGGAGAAATTTTCTGGTTCTAAATGTGTACCACCCACATGGAATAATATCTCAAGAAAATCTCGATAAAATTCTTCTAATTAGTAATATGCGCTGTTATAATTATGCCTCCAACGTCGCTAAAGCATTAGCAATGGCACTATGCATAACTGTTGTGCCATCCTGTTCAGAATCGAAAATATATGCTGGTACAGCATGTGTGAAAGAAAAGTTGATGTATGAAATAATAAAACTTTCCGCTAAATTTACTTTAACAAAGAAAAGTTGATGTATGAAATAATAAAACTTTCCGCTAAATTTACTTTAACGAAGAAAAGTTGATGTATGAAATAATAAAACTTTCCGCTAAATTTACTTTAACAAAAAAGATTTCCAATCAGCCGTTGACGTAAAATTGCTACTATACACAGTTAAAATATCCTTCCATCAACAGGTTGTCTTCTGATATAGATTGTATACTTTCCAAAAGAAAAAAAAGATATCTGAATCAAGTCAATAACAATTCTATACATAATTTCCAATAATAATTATGTTTCAAACAAGGTAATAGTATTGGTGGCATTTTATGTGCTTTTCTTCAAAATTTATGTTAATCACAGAACTATCAGTAGTATCACGTTCAGAGAGGAAAAATATGCTGATACTGCACGTGCAAAACGGAAAAGGATAATATTTAAGGCAATAAAACTACTCGAAAAACTCCCTTCAATTACTGAGATTTCCTATTAGGTGATGGTTTTAAAGTTGTTATTAAATACGTGATGCATCTTTGGGTATAACGAGAAGATGAATCTTCTAGCATTGAGTGCATACCACGCAAAATAAAAGGAAGATCTGAATCAAGGTAACATCTTGATATCATTCTTCTCGTTATAAATACACTTCCAACAAACTCTAAACAGGTGTTAAATTATTAAAATTAACATTCCATTTGTCAGTAGCCTTTCAATAAGAAAGAAAAAAAAATGTATACTGATAATGCATGTATAAAAAAGGAGAGGATAATATTTCTAACAATAAATACCTTGACAAATTTCCAATATAAGTAACATTTCTTACTTATATTGGAAATGGATTCTTTTGGCAATGACTTCAAATTTTTTGTTAAAAACATTTGATTTGTTATTATGTCCAGAGGTAAAAATAACACAGAGCCAGCTTTTACATTTGGGTAATAAGAAGAAACATCTATAGTATCCTGAAACCATCGGGAATGGTCTAACAAAAACTTTTTCGCTTACTCTCTGATAAAAGTGTTATCAAAGAGAACGCCTTACATGGCATTGGTGTACAATGATTACGAAATATTAACCTTTGGCGTGAATTTAGTATTTTTACTGAATCTATTGTGTGATCCTTGGCAAGTTATTTGGCGATAAATCCCCGACCTGCGGTGTATATTAACCGAAAATAGAATTTGTGTCAGATGCGTTTTTCCCCAACCGATTGAAACAAAAATTTGACACAAAGCAAAACTTGTAATCACAAATTTCCATACCAAATTTGATATATTTTAATAATTGCGCTTTTGAGTTATCGCGTTTACGTGCTTCAAAGGATACAAACCGACGGAAAGTCAACCCCTTGTTGGATTTGCTTCAAAATTCGATTAGTGTCTTGGTTATGGATATTAATTCTGTGTAGTTCTAGTTTCTTCTTGCTGTCTTCGTTTTGTAGTTATCTCGTTAAATTATATTCGAACAGCCGAACAGACAGACTTTCTCTATGTGGATTTTGCTCAACACTTGATAGAAATCTATAAATTTGGTATTAAAACCTCGCTCGGGTTCGATTTTTTTGACGATTACTTTCTCTATATTACATATACGAGAAAATAAAAAAAAAGTTTTCTGGATCAAAATATGCTCTTAGTAAATTCCTTACAATAATATCTTTACAAATGCGATACTATCAGTTTAAATTATTTAAATTTTACTTCAAAATTCATATCTATCACAGTGACTATCAGCAAATCTAAATCGCCAGTTAATTCGCCTAAGCACCCAATTGACTCACTCATCATTTTGATACACGTACACCATTTCACGTGACAGGACTGAGTATGGCACGAACGAGGATCCCTTTTACCTAGAATAGGTAACCCTAAAATGTGATCCACGCACCAAAGTTATCACTAGAATAAAAGCATCCTGAATAAACTCCCATCAGCCATTAAGTCAGCCACGCAGACCTATAACAACTTACCTCTGGAGAAATAAAATCAGCGACGGGTTTTTTTTCTCTGCCTGGCTCTGCGGTACACGGGAGAAAACACAATTACAGGCGGAAGGAAAGTCATTCCTTCTGGGTTGCATTAATCAGCCATCCCTCCGAACCACAGATTGGAGGATTAGGCAAGGGGCAATAAAAACCTCGCCGGACATTGGTTGGAAGTTGCCCCAAATGAGGCAATAAAATCACGTCTATCTGATTGCGATGACTGTCCCTTGTCCCCTTTAGGATGTTCCTATAAGTAAACTTGGCGATTTTTATTTCAACAATAAAAGGAGGTGTGATGGTCGGAATGCGAATGCGGTCCAGCCTGCGATTTGGGAGACGTGATTTGTTTTCGTTAGCCGATACCGAATCAATATCTCAAACTTCAGCTTTGAATTAACTTGATTCGTTGTTCTGGGCGCGATGATTAGAGCGAAGGTTTTGGGACATTTCGGTTATTGGTCTCAATATACCAAGGGATGAGAAATGAAATATCCATATAACTAGCTCCGTAGAGGAAAAAAACTAATATTTACAGAAACGTTTAATCGCGGTGGCATGCTTATATGAAGATGGTGAAATGAATCCATAGCAAAACGCATATCCCAAAAATAACATGAAAGGAAAATGTAAGCAGTAGCAGATTTAAGCAATTCGCGACGTTATACTATACAAATTATCAGGACTGTTTGAAATAAATGGTTACATTTTATACTTGATTCATGATTACCTAATATATTGTTTCAATATCTCAAACTTCAGCTTTGAATTAACTTGATTCATTGTTCTGGGTGGTGATTTAGATCAGCTAGTAGCTTTTGGGACATACTACGTTGCGAGAAATGAGCTATCTCTACAATTTGATCTGTAGAGGAAAAAACTAATACTTAGGAGAACATCAAATCGCGGTGACATGCTTATATGAAAATGGTGATTTGAATCTAAAGCAATATATATATATATAGTATTCCAAAAATAAACCATAAAAGAAGATGTAAGTAGTAGTAGATTAAATCAATTTGCAACTCTGTGGGACAAACTTGTGGACTTTGTGGACAACAAAATGGGCAATTTTATATGCAAACAAAGCTTCCTAAACCACATATAAAATCCCTCCTCCGGAAAGATATGCTTCAGGAATGGCAAGGATATTGGAGCAATGGTGTCACAGGCAGAAAAATTAATATCCTACCTTCAGTCAACCTTAATCCCACTAACTGGATCAGAGTGGATATTATTTTCTTCTCAGAACACGGTCGTTTTCCTGCCTACCTCAAACGGTTCAATCTGTCTGAGAGTGACCAGTGCAGTTGTGGTGGGACAGGCACCGAACTTCATTATGCTACAGAATACATCCTTACAATTTCCTGGCATATGAAAAAACCATCACCAAGCCCTGAACAGGAATGGCTGAAAAGAATCGCCAACAACTTCCTTTCCAGGCAAAAAAATCCACAGTATAATCAAATTATAAGTGAAAATAGAGACCTATTCTTGCCTCCATAGCTCTCAACATCAAGTCTCATACCAAAAAAGACTAAGGGAAAAAACAAGCACCGCAGTCTCCTGTCACACATTTCAATCAAACAGAGATTCTCTTCATTTCCATTTCTTAAATTATATAACTACATTATGATCTACTATATCATAAAAAATAAGTGAACACAGATTATATGTATATTTTTACACATTTTATCTTTCAGCATTATATTTCTAGGTTTATTACTACAAATTATATTTCTAAGTTGAAAAATTATGTAAACGGGCTCATCTCAATATAATTTCTTATATAATTGTAAATTCTGTAAATGGTTATTTTTGTTTCGCTTTCCTACTGTAAATATTTTGTTAATTAAATAAAATTCCCGTAACATGCCCACCAAACCGTTCAGTGACCAGAATGGTCACGGATACGGGGGTATGAGACGGCGTTCTGTTTTGTGAGGAACAAATTATTAAGCCTGTTTTTAAGAAATGGTCTCATTTTAATACATTTACTTAATGCATTAATATTTAGAAGACTGAGCTTCTCTCGGTAGTGTTTTTTTGTATAATTGTATTATTTTCGGAGAAAATATTTAGATACGAACTACATACAGATTACATATGAACATTTTTCAATCTTACCTACACATAAATTGGCCATTTAAATAAAAAACAAGAAATAAAAAGAATCTTTAAAGTCAATTCCTACTTTCGCAAGAATTGAATTCGCATTCTTCACCTTCACGTGAAAAATACTGAAATGCTTGCTTTTTACCGAATGAGCTACTGCCTGCTGACTTCAATTTTCATTACAAACTGCTAAAACTCTATTTAAGTATTAAAGATTAATTCAATTTAATAATTAATGAATTAATATTGGAAAAAAAACTGTATTAATATCAAGTGTCATACAATACAAGTTCAAAAAATGTATTTGAACTTGAGTGGATGAATAAAAAGTATTTTATAAACGATTGAAAATTTGAACAAGATATATAAATATATTTATATAGGGAGAGAGTGAACTAATAGTAGGAATTGAACAAAGCATGAATGCTTTTAGTTTAACATGTTGTTCGGAACAATCTGCTCTATTATAGTATTCATTTCACTCTTTATCTATCATTACTTATATATCTGAACTTGCGTTCAGTTTTACCATGATGAAATCGGGTCTGAGATAGCACCATATAACATTGTCATCATGTGAGTAGACAGAAAAAGGCTCTTTGAGTTTAACAGAAAAAATAGGTGTCTTTTTGTGTGTGTAAAATCGTGTTTCTTTTTTCAGGAAAGACACCTATTTGGTTAACAAAAAGCACGATTCGAACAGAGGATCCTCAATACATGTGTCATTCATGTTGTTCTGGTCTCTCTACTGCACTACCCATACTTCGAAACGGAAGTTGAATATACTAATTCTAAAAATTATAAAAAAGTGTGTGTGTGTGTGTAAAATCGTGTTTTTTTAGGAAAAGACTAAATGGATTATTTAAATAGAAGTTTCCCCAATCAGAACACTATAGAAGATAAATTAATAGAAAATAATGCATTAAATATCTGGAATAAGCATACAAGAACACAAGGATACAAATAACACGAATGAAAGTTCCGACAGATGAAACTCAAATAAAAATAGTGAATAATCCCTATAAGCGAAGGATTTGTCTCTTGAGCCAGTATATTTGTCGAAATCCCCATAGATACGATGTTTTCTTGTTTTGTTTGCCTTCATATGTTGATTTTTTTTCATGATGATTTCTCAAAAAAGGCACGATTCAATTTTTCTCCCGTGTTTGCCCATCCTTTCTAATGGGTAATCTTTACGATTCTAAATGCTAGTACATTTAATGGTGTTAAATCTAAAAAAAATCTAAGCAAATTCAATCATTGTTCTTTAATAATACATTCACAATCATATAGGGTATTAATTATTGATTATGACAAATCATGCAAGGACGAATGCAGTAGAAGTAACAAATCTTTTTCATAAATATTTATATAATTTATACCTCAAATCAAGAACCTAATTCCCTTTTGTAAAACACTGAATTGTATTCCATTTTTTCTCTTTCTATTCGATATTATCTACTACAATTTTGTTTTCACTCTTTTGTGTGTGTGTGTGTGTGTGTGTGTGTGTGTGTGTGTGTGTGTGTGTGTGTGTGTGTGTGTGTGTGTGTGTGTGTGTGTGTGTGTGTGTGTGTGTGTGTGTGTGTGTGTGTGTGTGTGTGTGTGTATAGTTTTACTAAATATATGCATTTTTTTAAACTTTCCTTCTGTAAAATGATCGTGAGGACGAATATGGAAAATTCAAATGCTTAACTCATGTTTGAATCCATTGAAGAATCTGGTAATCATGGAAGGTGTACTTAGACAATAATATCTACAGAGTGAATAGAAATATTTTGATACCAACCATAATTTCGGTTTCTACAAATATACGATTATAACGGAACTTTAACACAAGGTAGCAATTGTTAAAAGCTCCTAATTTTTAATGAAGTTAACACATATAAAGTTAATTATGTTAAGCTTTAAGCAATAAATCTTCATTTTTATCAAATATTTCTTCCACAACCTTCTTAAAACATGTTTATTTTTGCATCATTTGTATATCTATATTCTAACTTTTATATAAGATTTGGCAATCTTATGTCTTTTAGTTTCGACATAGTTACAACTCTCATACTACGTGTAAATTGCGATATATAAGTACATTGAAAACTCTTTCAAAATACTTCATAAGCAGGCCTTGGACCTAGATCAACCAAACTTGACTCTAAATTATTCTTTGAGTAATAGATACTCACTAAAAAAGATTCTTTTTAGATAAAAATTTATCAAAATGTTTAAGTTTAGTCCTCAATAACATCTTTGTATATTATCGTAAAATCTGTTCATTCCTTGTGTAACTTTCTTGGTGTCTAATCGGATAACTCTGTTGAATGACCATGAAGATTACCCTGTATATTATTAAATTTTCAGTGACAGTTTAACTAATTCTAACTAAACTTTTATGTAAGCAAAACAGCTAAACTATGAAATAAAATTTGATAAACTAGCTAAACATAAATGAAGTAGGTGAGCTTTAAAATATATTCTTTAAGTATGAATAAGTATTCGAAAATTATGGCCTATTATATTAGATAATTGTATTATATATATATAATAATTACCTAATTATGAAAGCAGATTTCATAAAATGTTAATTTTTAGCATAGTTAATAAATATTTTCTAGTTTGCTTCAAGTAAGAATGTTTTAATACGAAAATCTGAACAACCAACACAGAAAGACTGCTTATTCAAGAATATTTTGTAACAAAATTATTTCTTTATCACTTGTTTAAAAAGAAATACACAAACGTAAGAGAAATTGAAAAAATAAAATCATCAGAATTCTTACTAAATACTGAAATGCACTCAGCAGTTCGATTTAAAAATATAGTTTCTTGGATAAAAATTTCAAGGTTGTCGTCTTTGTTGATGCAGTAATTATGTAACGTTTCATATGCAAAACTGCAGTTCTGTGGTAAAGATGACGAAATTCTGGAATGCCGAAAGTCATCAGCATGTTTGTCATAAACAATGTATAAAATCTTTATGGGCCATTGGAAATCTCGGCTAAATTAAACTAGTACTCAATTTTGATTTGTAAGAATCGTTTCGATCAGAGAGCAATATGTAAATATTGTAATGAACATAAAATAAATATGCAAATAACAAACTCCAACTGAAAAGAACGAAGTTGATTGGATGTCAGAGGATTCTTTTGTCTCCTTAGAATTAATTAGTGCTTCTAACTGATTGGATGGCAGAAGATTATTCTGTCATTCTGTCGCGTAAGTGATTTGGATTTAAACAACTCAACTTAACGACTGCTGGAAAAAGCACAAATGATAATTTAAGGAAATAGTTTCTGAATTTTTTTTGTAAATATTAATTTTATTAAAATTACTTTCTTGCTACTGTGTTATTTTGTCATACAAGCAAATTGGCCTAATTCGTATCAATTTTACGGATTAAAAGACTTTGATGTTCCAACATTTTGGAAATTAAAGAAGTTTTATTTAAAGTATTGTTTATACTAAATACTCATGCAGTACATTCCATAATTCTTCAATAATTCTAAAAGTTAATATTCGTTATTATTTATCTTTATTCTCCCTTGGGCTAGTATTATTTTAATTTAATTCTCTAGAATAAATGCTATTTTTAAACAATACACCTTCCTTTTTATTGATACGTGATTATATTAGATGCATAATCAATGTAAAATTATTGAGAAAAAACGTGTGACATTATTTTCTTCTACCTGTTCAATAAATCTGTAAAGTGTGGGAAATATACAGCCGAATCTATGGATAATATAATATATATTAATTAAAAAAAAGGATGTAGAAATGTGATGCCATGTAAGTTCACGCTTTGAGATACCGTTCATACTTTGAGCTGGACCACAAAAATATTAACAGAACACAATTATATACTTAGTTGGAACTGCCATTCGTCCTGCAGAAAAAAATCATTATATTCAATCTAGGGAAACTACATCTCTGTTGAGCAGTGGACGAATTAACATAAACCTTATCGGTCATTTACATCCTGTAAATTTAATAGAATAGTGAGGGAAAACTTTTTATTGCTTTACTTTGTATGAAATTCATTTAATTGGGACAGTTTCTTAATTGGGCTTCATTATCTTTATCTCAACATGAACCAGTTAAGCCAAATCAACTGTATATGATCTTTCAAATTCACCAAACTGTATATATGTATTTCATTTTGAGCTATCTCTGTCTAAAGTTAGTCCGCCTGTCCACGACATACTACATATATTCTATCCATGAACTCAATAAAGCAGAGGAAATGGTATCCCCGAAGCTTTCCCGCCAATTTCTTAAAGACGTTTCTGCCTCTCTCCTCCCCCCGCAAAAAAAATTCAATACCTTGGGCAAGGCAATAAACGCTCAGAACTTTATTTACAGATTCTCACACATAAGCGTTTTGTACTTTGTTGGATATTCGGTGTTCTACACTATACATTTTGGGCACTTTTTTCAACGAACAATTAAACCAAAATAGAAACAGATATACAATGTTAGTAACCAAATCACTTGCAAAATTTCATCTGTATAATTCGTTGCATTTTTTGGTTATCACGGACATGCAAATGTGCAAATTTATTGATGGTCAAATTTTTTTTTTTTTCGGATTTGGTTTAAAATCACAGACACGTCTATAATTTCGATTATACATTTGTATTCTCAATATTGCACCGGCCCAACCAGCCATGCAAATTCCACACTATCGGGGGGGGGGGTCAGATTCAAACGTGAGTTGAAGTTTGATTTATCTTGAAATGCATATAGAAAAATGAGTTATAACCAATGATACCCTAGTTTTACACCCTGTACCCATCATTTGAAACAAGAACTGGCAATACAGTGAAGAATTTTAGAGGGTGATTAGGTAGTGTTAGTAATGAAAGGAGTATGCCATATGTCATATATATGCTTCAGTGTGTTAACAGTTGCCATGATCACTTGCTCTTGAGAGATAAACATACCACCTGCGAATGGATTTCGTTCAAAATTTGGTAAACATTACGAATTTTGTGTAAAATGCGATATACCGAATTCCGTCCGTCTAGTTCAAAGCGATTTTGAACTATCGTCTTCAATATAAATAGATCGGTGAATACGGTAATACGTGTCGACCGATAAATAGATATAGATTTCAAAAATATGCTTTGCTGATTCAAGGAAATCTGATTCTTAGATTCATCAAAATTTCAAAGTCGAATTTTTTTGGCAATTATAATAGTTTTCTGTTGGGTACGCGTATACAAATATGTGTTAAAAAGCCTTAGAGTCAAGCTAAAATCGCCTGGGATCTCTACAAAATAGTTGAAGTGCATCAGTTGTTTTGAGTGATCTATCAATAGTCTTCGGAAATCTTACAATTCTTGAATATTTGATTCTCTTGAATACTTTCTATGTTCTAAAAGACAAATCTAAGTACAAAATACGCCATTGTGATGAAGTAAATATGCAAGAAAATTCAATGAGAGAGTATTCTTGCCAGTTTTTTTGCAGCCTATTTACTTTTTTTTTCTTTAAGAAATTACTTATTGATGTAATCTTCAAGTCATTTGTTGCAAACAATTTAGATTAAGCTTTTATCATAGCTCCATACGTGAGAATAGCTTTGTTTCGTTGAACAACAGTTCATAAAATGAAAGTTTCTGCAGCCATTTCCACTGTCACATTAAATATTTCCAAACAACACTTAACAGGAGCATTTGGATGAAATAAACTTATGCGCATAGTCTCCATGGATATTTAAAGGCTATAGAATAGCTTCGAAAGGTAAATAAATCAATAAACAAAAGAAAAACTTCCCGTTGGATACTCCATTAACTTAATTCAATCAATATAACGTAACATTAGTGCCAAAATGTGTCAGAAGCATTTAACATTATTTATCTTCGTTGTAGATTCAAAGTGTGCGAACTTTTCACTATTTTTGGGCTCATTTTTTTTTATCCCTTCCTCCACAAAGAAGTGCCAAGTTCATTAGAGGGTGCTTGTGGTTTAAAGGGCCATTTAGAATATGAACGCTTATTTGATTTTTCTCTTAACCTCATTCCCGGAGTTCGATCCAATGTTGCCATTCACGCCGGAGTAATTTGCACTAAAAAAGGATGAAGTCAAATTCTGCTATTTTTTTCCCCGCGCTTGCTACTTTGGAAGTCCGCCATTTTGAATAAGGCAGCTGTCATAATAAGTCAACGAAAATTTGAACATTAAGGGGGAAGTCATGTCGAATACAATGTTTTTAACACTGCCCGATAGTTATTTATAACCGCGGTAGGAAGTTTTAACTGAGATTGCTCTGCAGTTTCAATTTATTTATTTGGGCCTTTTTTGTGAGAGTGTGTTACGGATATGGTCGCCATTTTTAAGTGGATCATTTTATTTATTTGTTATTTTTTGAATTTTTATTTACTTACGTTACCGAATTTTGCATGTTTTGCTTTTGATGTTTTTTTCCTCCAGGGAAATTAATAAATAAGAAAATGTTTATTCTAAAATAATTTAGAGAATTATTTGGAAAAGAATTTTTTTAGAATTTCTTCTTGAAAAAAAAAATCGAAGTATTTTCCATTTACGTTTTGATTACTTTTTTCTTTTTAGAGATAAATCTTGCTTAATGATTTTTGCATGCGACGTATCAAACTAATTTAAATTAATGAGAATTTTTTTTCTTTTACAGAAAATATAATGATGAAAAATGATAAAATGTTTGAATCTGGTAGAGTCTGAAAGCATATTTATCAATTTTATGTCAGTAGATAAACATTTTCTTTTTCAATTCAATGTACATGAGATTTTAAAGTTCATATACCCTTTACTGAAAACAAAAGACTTCCGCTATTTTTTTTTATTTTATTTTACTGCAGAATTCTATGCAACATTCTTTTTTTCTTATCTTTTCATCATTTTGTGATTGTTTTTTGAAACTAATAATTTAATGTGTTAACTAAAATTATCCTACGCATTTAAAAATAAAAGCAGATTCGTTCAAAAGGCATAAACTTTAAATACAAAAATGATATATTTATGATTATAAACCAACAAGAAATTTATGCTTCTGATGTACTATTAAATTTTTCCAATATCGAGATATGTTGCATATATTAATGATATTAGTATGATTTTAAGCCTAAGTAAGAAGAAAAATATAGAGCGATTGAAAACAGTTTCTGCAGACTAAACGACTGAACCAGGCGGAACAAAAGTAAACAGTTTCAGTAAAAATGTATGGGTGAAAACCACATGTATGCAACTTTTGCGGATATTTTTTTGTATATCTTGTTCGGCTCAAGTCATCATTATTTCATTCAAAGATGTAGTGAAAATGAGATATATATTCTATGAATGCAGTCACTGATATAAACTGAGTTCAGATATGTTTGTTCCGTGAAAAATTCCTAATTAGAAATAGAAGCTGACTTTTGACTGAGTAGTTTTTAGGACAAAAGCGACTTTATTTCCTAATTATGAAATAAATAAGGTTGTAAAAAGTATAAATTGTATAGATTATAAATTAATACACTAATACTAACATTTATTTAATTTATATTTATTTTATTACACTTATTTAATTAATTTTAATTTATTACCAAACCTGACAATTACTATACCAAACCTAATAGGGTCTACATGAGCCTGAGAAATGGTGAGATGGTGTGGTATGATGCATTATAATAAATATACAAGAACAAATATATTTTCATAAATAAATAAATAAATAAAAACTTTACCTAAAATAAATAAATAATTAGCACTTAAAAAATGCGTTGAAATATAAAAATAAATTGACCAGTTTATTAGAAGAGAAACAACAGAATCTACACTGTTTAGGATTGAAAAAACCGGAATCCGTTACTGAGCAGAAATGTTCACCAAGAATAGTTTCCACAGATTATTTTTGTAATACTTGATTTTTGAAAATCATCATCCATCGGGTATATAACTCACGTGATATGAATTCCTTCTGTAGTAATTATGAAAATATCATTTGACAAACATGATATGTAAACTTTATTAACATTTCTTTTTTATTACTATTATGATTCTGATAATAGATTCATACTAGTAATTTCAATCTATGTGTTCATATCTAAAAATGATATGAAGAATACTAGATTTTGCTCCACCAGATGGCAGCTCGCAAAGTTGTCAAAACACTTCTGTGACATCATAAGAATTTTATCTTCTCTTCCTGTTTTCGCAGGTGGAGATGACGGCTGAAATTTGATTGTATTTTCACGATGCTTATTGTTGAAATTGTTAACTGAAATAAGTAATCCGCACTCACAAATTCTAAATTCTCTTTTATTTTTTATTTGTGTTACCAAGAAATTTTTAATATGTATTCCAATGTCTAACATTTATTTATAAATTTCAAAATTTGTAAATCTAAATAGAGCCAGAACTCCAATTTCTATTTATTTGTAAATCTAAATAGAGCCAGAACTCCAATTTCTATTTTCCTATAATGCTTTTTTCAATTCTTTAGACCTATATAGCATATAAAAAACACATCCAAAAGAAAAAAAAAATGTAATTATTAATGATAAAAAAATTGATTAATAATATCTTATTCAATAAATATTTTAAAATATCGAGAAATAATCCTAACAAGATGGAAATCTCAACAATCCAAAACCACTAAATCCAAACACTTTGATTCAATCAAATGAATACTATTTTAAACATAGTATTATATATAACTAATTATAGTTTTAATCATTGTATTATGAAAATAATATCAAGGACTAATAAATTTTGACTTATATTTTAAAACCTTTTTCACTTTGAGTGTCGTCTTCGTAGAAAATAACGACTAAATCTTTAACAGATAGCTAATAACAGAGTGAAGGAAATTGGATCTATTGAAAATTATTTTTAAAATCGGCCTGTGATGAGATATTTTAAAGATATCGGCTATAAATATCCCATTCAAATATGATACAGTTAACATTTTTTCTATTAAATAATACGAGCTTTTACAAATCTTCTTTTCAATCTTAGAATACAATTTCAATTTGCCAACATTTAAATCAATATTGACTTAATTAAAAAGCACAAAATGATTATAATTTTTAATCCTTGTTCTTTCCAAACATTCCCAAACACTCAAATCAATCCTTAATTTAAAAGTTGAAACGCTACAGCTTTTTGAAAACAAGTAATTGAAATAGTTTTTGGCTATTATGTCCCTAACTTTAACATCATCTTCAAAAGCTATTCTGACGTCTTTAAAATTGGTTAGAAATGCTTGAGAAGATCTTCTTTGAATGTTTGACACTCCCCCAGCTAATTATACGATAAGGTTGAATATTTTGCTTAGTAGTTGCAGCTAATTCAGTTTTTCTGCGCTCTTAAGTTGTTATATTTTCATACCTTTTTTTTTTCCTTCTGAGATTTGAATTTCACTTCTCGTGTTTTAATACGACGTTGACTTTTTGATTAGTGGTGCCAGGAATTGAATAATAAATCTTGAATTCATTTTTAGAAATTCTGCTACCAATATTTTTTGTTGTTGAATTTTTTCTAAGGATTTTCATCCTTTTTTTTTTTACATTTTTCAAAAGAAGGCGTTTCTTGAAAGTGCTTAATAGCTATGCAGTTCGCAAGGGAAGAAGATTTCTTTGAACTTTAAAGCAGAGTTTTGTTTTTACTTTCTCGGATGCAAAAAAATATAGAGAGAAAATATTGACGGCGTCAGAAAGATTAACTCGAAATTTTGATGAACCTTTTACATTTCATTCCTCTCTGCGTTCTGAAAACATATTTCTATAATTACATCTGTCTCTGTCTGTCTGTGAACTTGATAAATAAAAACGGCTTTGAGTTAGGTGGACAAAATCTGGAACGTTATTTGAACGACAAATTTATAGATTCAGAGGAAATCTGTTTATCTGGCCATCCAAGAATAAATTAACAGAACTTACAAAAGGTAAAGAACTAGATGGATTCAATTTAGTACATAGTTTAAGCATCTAAAATATTGTTCTTTATCAAGTTTGGAGCTAAATTATCGAATGTTTAATCATCTGCTGTCTTGCACTTTTCAGGCATTTAAATGCGATAATTCAAAAACGCAGTGACTTGACTAAATGAAATATGGAACACATGTTTGTCCTCTAATGTGTAAATGTTTATCAAACATGTCCAAGAATAAAGGACATGCCGGTCTGATTTCTGCATGAATGTAAATACTGTAATTCAAAAAGCAAAAAATGAATTGAATGAAATTTGATAGGCTATCTTGATACTAAAATTGTAGTTCAGAGCCAAATGTTGGCATGAGTTGGGTTAATAAAAGGTATATGAAATTCATATCCAGTTTTCTTTATTATACTGTGAAGCAGAAAATCGTCTTATGAGAGAATCAGGAAATAAAAATAACTAACCATGTGTTCATGGTCTTGCCAGAAGTCTACAGTTTACTGCGAGGTTAACGAAACATTACCTTTGACAGTCACCAGAGAGTTTTGAGAAGACTATTTCCATTTTTTTTTCATTATTTTTAAATGCTTCAATCTAGGAGAAGTGAAGTACGAAGAATAACTTGAAGACAAGCAATGGTTTATTGCCTGTGTTCTTGTCTTGTATTTAATTTCAATTAATTATTTATAGAAAATTAAGAATGTTTACAAATGGCATCTGCTCTAAATACTTCATACAAAATGCTTTTGTTACGCAAGGCCGTTTTTATATAAAAGCACATTTCAAAACATAGGAAAAGTATAAATTTTACATCTAAGTTTTCAATTTTTTTTCTAAAACTTTTTTTTTCACACATTTCTGATATTAAGACAGCCTATCAAATTTCATTTATCTTATGCTTTTTGATTCATCGCTTTTGCGGATGTGAACAAATAGGTCAATTCACAATGAATAATTTGACGGATATAGATGGAAATTTTGTGTTGATCTACAGTGCTGGTGATAGCATTTTACGCCAAATTTCAATCCATTTATCTAGTTGAATTATCCTTTTCACAAGCACGAAAACAAGATATGTTTCGCTTGGAAAATATTTCGTCCAAAATTTAATAGAAACCAAAAAATTTTGAGCATAAATTATATATGAAATTTAAGTTTTCCAGCTTCCTAATTGTCATATTGATAGCTAGACAGACAAAATTCCAAAACATGTTTTTCGGAGATAGAATATTCTAAAACGTGGTGGTTCATCAAAATCTCATAATAAAATTATGTGATTATTATTATACTTATTTGTCTGTATACTGCTAAAAGTAAAAAGCTTATTATTTGCTAGCCGCTCACTGACAAAGATATTCGATCTCATCTGACATAACTAATCGAAATCCAAACCAAGAATCGCATAAACAATAAACATTAGACGAGTGTAGTTAAATATACTACTGAAGCGATATTTCTCGGAGGTTCATACTAGCTCTCAGAATTAATGGAGGAAGATTTCCAGCTAATCCATCTCCCTTTGCAGAAAGATTTCGATCGCATCAATCGCTAATCGGAGCGTGGAAATTACGAACGATTTATGGGCGAGTGGCAACATCCATCATCTGCCAGGAGCAGATGGATGATGGTGCCACCAAGCATTTGATCCTTCCGCAAAAAAATGCCACTTTTTAGTGAGCTGTAAAAATGGAGTGACAAACTTTCCAGATTAGTTCGCACAACTCAGAATTTTAATTGCTTGGCACGTGTTGGAAATGTGTATTAGATTTATTCTGAATTTAAAATAAGGGCTCCAGATTACTCCGAATTTTATTTATAAATAAATATGTGATTCGTAACTACTCCTTAACTGTTCTGCTTTTTTTATTATTTATTTACATGACACTCTCTATTTCGAGAAAGTACTAGCTTATTGATTCAATTAACGTCCATAAAATTCTTGAGGTGATTGTGCATTATGTGTAATTTTTATAGTGGATTATAGTTCTAATGCTAATATGACGCATGAGTACAATAATTAGAAAGCTAAGAAATTTTTTTTAATTTTTTGATTTAAAAACGATTAGAAAAATGATATCAATTAATGTTAAATAAAATGGCTTTCTTTTAAGTATTTGATGATAGAATAAAGAGATTAGAAGCTATTCTAATAGCTTACTGTAGTTCTGCAATTCTTCGTTTCAGTAGCATTAATTATCCCAAAAATTAATTAAATGTTTTGTATTGCTATGTATTTTAATGACCACTTTAAATTCATGTTAAGAACTCATTGATAAGAATGAATTTTTTGAAAAGTTATTTTATGAAGAATTTTACATAACTCAATGTACAGAAAAAACGAGTGTTCTTGTTAGAACTAATATGTAAGATTCAGCGCGGAAATTTTTTTAAAAGCAGTAAAAAATAATTTATGCTGCTTTTATCAATATCTGATTCTTAAAAATTTATTAAACTTTTAAAACATGGGAAAAAATATGGGTATAAAATAGTTAATTATCAAAATAAATTAACAAAACAAATTTGGGATTTTTTGTTTAGGTTTTACCAACTACCAATGCCGGCGTCCTTGCATAGGGGTAGCGCATCTTTCCCCTGATCTGGGCGTCCCGGGTTCGAATCCCGGTTCAGGCATGGTTGTTCTTCATTTGTGTTCTATCTGTAAAGTGTGTGAATATGTCCCCTGTAAAAAGGGGTTGTGCAAGCGAATTTGTGAGTTTCATCTTCATATGAGCTAGAAGTCAGACTTCTACCCTCGGGTGCTCAGGGGCCTTTACCCTCAGAAGCTACTGCAACCCTTTTCCGTGGTAACGTAGACACGACATCATTACCAATTAGTAAAGGTTCAAGTTAAAATGAAATGGCAGCTCCAATTGTATAATATTCTCTTGCTGTGCGTTTATTTAATTTGTTGTATGAATGCTTTTTATTAAAACAAATAAACTTAAAATGCAGGCTTTATTTTAAAAGGAAGTTATTTAAACTTATTTTTTCGTTAAATAATAAATAGTTTCTGCGTAAATGACGATTTCTGGATTGCAACCGATATACTTTTGCAATACCACATCAAACTAAATTATTTCTTCTCTATTACGAATAATTAACAAGGACAGACAAACATGATCTGGATAGTTGAATGGGTTCTTTATCTCAAAAATTAATAACATAGGTTACTATGGTATAATATTTGTGATAAAACTTTATATATGTCTTCCACAAAAAATATCAAACTTCCAGTTCCCAAAATCTTAGTAACCAGTTGCTCTTAATCATTTCTGGATCTGGTTAACCGGGTAATTATTCTAATTTTATTCTAAATAAATAACAATATAATTGTATAGAAATAATGTTTAAAATTAAATTATTATTGTATTTTTTCTCTCATTGGAAGAGTTTCTTAAGCTCGGGGTACGAGGCACTTCCCTGTTTGCCCAAAGATAATTACGGCTTTATAATTTACATTAATTTCTTCTCACATTTATATTCAAGATGCTGCCAGTAAATTGAATATTTGTTATCAATACTGAAGAACCCTAAATACTCGCTCTACTAAATTACCACTGATTTCCAAAATGACACTCGAAACTTCTTCTCCTCTTCTTTAAGTCGATTGATTGAATATCCCTGACGCGCGCTTTGCTCGTTAAAGACACTCGCCCAAATGGGTTTGGAGGACAGGATGGTTTTTTGAGAACTCACAAAGGTTGTCCGATATTACATTTGCTTAATAGCAATCATTTGTTAATTAATGTTAATTAGTGTTCAATTTGTATATGTATTTTTTTAAGAACACCGGATGTGATTGTGGATTTTGAGGGAGTTGAAAGTTTTTCTGATCTCTGAAAGAGAAACTCGAGCCTTCTAGTATTCTGAGGTACTTGAGCTTGTGAGATATTAGGATTGATGTAATTATTCGACTGCAAAGGTTAATTTGTTAAGAAATAATTTCAAAATATTATTATGTCTATTCCTTTATTTATCATTCTATTCTTATTATTATAATATCAAATTTTTATCATTATTATTATTATCATTCTTATTGTTTGGTTGCAAACATTATGCTAATCGCACTCTAATCTCCTTTAATAAGTTGCTTTTCATTTGAAAAGATCACATTATCGTTAATTTTTAATTAGCTGCACTAATTCTTCTTGAGCATCTGGATGCAAATAAAAGCATAATGAGTGCTGACTTAAGCAAGAAAACATGTGTAATTATTATTCTAAATCCGTCATCTGTATTCGAACAAAATATCATCCCTAAAGATTTATAAAATTCCTCGAGAAACATCGCGATGGTCATTAACATTAAACCGTGACTTCTGAAAATCTTTGGAATGAAAAATTAATACCCTCGCTTTCAGAATTCATAAGACAACTCAACACAACATTTCCCTAGAGACATTTACATATAAATTTATTTTTAATGTTTTGTCCAGAGATTTAAGAATATTTATCCAGTTTCTCTCCAGCCACTATTCTTCAATAATACAAAAGCTAGTTAAGAATTCTGCCACTTTCTTTAGACCCTGTGGAATTCGGAATATTTGGGAAATTAGATTTATGAAATTTTTAAAGGTTTTCTGATCTAAAGAAGAATTTTTCTCAGGTAGTTTGGTGTAATACTTCTTTTTCTGAGTTTATTGTATTTGTTTCCCTTTTTACAATTTATTTCACTTTCATCGAAAAGCAACTGTTGTTTTCATTTCGCAATCGCCCAAAATAAAGATGTGTGAATTTTTTTTTCTATTATCTTTCTTCTAAAAAATGTATTTTTACAATAGAAATCTTATTTTTTTTAAATATTTTACACTTATGGCTAGTTTATTTAAATTAGAATTTCTGCCCTTTTAATCTGTTGATGAAACTTCAGATTTTACTTCCCCGTATACGTAGAATGGAGAAAGTATTGTTACGAAATCTCCGGATTCGTTTGGATAGTGGAAGTTACATGGTGTGGAGAACGCTCAAAAAGCAGGCGGCAGTAGAAAATAAAACAACGACGTTTATTTACACGAAGACACACAGGACAGCAACTATTTACAGCATAGAGAAGACAATTATCTTCAGCCGAGACGTGCACACAGCAGCGCACTCTACTGCAGACAGTAGCGCACAGCTTAGTCCAGCACTAGCTTGACTCCGTCGCTGCTCTGCTAATTTCTGGAAGACTCGTTCTTTACCGTTGATTCCGACTACTCTACTCTGGCAGCTGCAGACTGCCTCCTTTTATAGGTCTCAGGAGGCGGGGCTAGAAGCCTCTCAACCAATCAGGAACTTTTGAGGCGTATCTCGGTTCCTTATGGACGGATCGGGAAAATTCTCGATGTTTCGGGTATAATATATTTTGGCGCCAAAGTCACCAAGCTCTGGGAACTCCGACGCGACACCCGGACTCCGTCCAATACCGATGACTGCAAAACAGTCGTTCTGATGATGGAACCAACTATGCTGGGAAGCAGCATCACAGATTCGTAACAGTATGGTAACCGTCAAAAAATTCGAATTTGAGATTTTGATGAATCTACACATTTTAGATCTCCCTGCTGTCGAAAAACACATTTTTGGAAATTGCCCGTCTGTCTGTCTATGACAAAGATAACTGAAAAACGCTTTGAAATTTGGTATACCGTCTTTATATCATATTTGTAGATTTCTATCGAATTTTCAGCAAAGTCTACTCTGAGGAAGTCTGTTTGTCCGGCTCTTCGAATATAATTTAGCACAATAACTACAAACCGAAGAGAGCTAGATAGATAAAATTCCATATATTGAATTAACATATATAGTCTGAACACCTACCAAATTTTGAGTCGAATCCAACAAGGACCTGGCCGTCTGTTGGTTTGTACTTTTAAAAACATGTAAAAGCGATAACTCAACGGCGCAGTGGTTTAAATGTATCAAGTTTGGTCTGTGATATTGCGATTACAAGTGTAATTTTTGGGTCATATTATTGTTTCAATTAGTTGGAAAAACGCATCTGAAACACAAATTCGATTTTCGGATACTATTAATCGTATGCCAGGAATAATCGCTAAAAGAAAAATCCGCCTAGGACGACACGATAAATTCAGTAAAAATGCTGAATTCACACCAAAAGTTAGTGTTTCACCAAAAGTAGTATTCACACCAAAAGTTAGTTTGTAAGCCATTGGCATGCAAGCCTTCTCTGAAATAAAGCTTTTATTCGAGAGTATATGAGAAAATTTTGGTTATACTGCTGTTGCTGGTTTGCTTTTGTTTTTTAGGAAGTTGATTATTATTGATGATTTTAATTTCATTAGTTTATTATTCCAGATGAAATTTGGCACACAGGTTGTTATAATAATGATTTAATGTACTTTGAAGCCCAAATTTCGAAATTTAAATTTAAAAAATATTTAATATATTTTGGATGTCTTTCTCACTTCTTGTCAGCTTTATCGTTTCTGAGAATCGTAAAATAGTATATACTAATTATCGTGTAAATGCGCCGCCGTACTTAAATTTGGATGAAAACATGATTTTTTTTTATCGTTTCGTCATCAAAATGTTTATTTTCAACTAAAACATTGTTATAAAATGTATGTTATTGTATAAAATATATGTTAAAATTGTATAAAATGTATATTATGTTGTTGAGCAATAACTCAACAACATAAATATTTGAAGGGTCTATAGGGAAAAAAAAGCACATTTTAATTACTTTTCTTAAAATGATATCATAAATAGATTTGAATATTTTTAAAATACAGTACACTCCCGATTATCCGCTGAATTGGATGGCGCGGCCGCCGCGGATAACAAAAATCGCGGATAATTCGAAAAAAGCTAAAACCGGGTATAGAAAAGAGAAAACAGTCATTCCAACTTTGAAAAATCATTTTATGTACAATAAAACGTAAAATAAACAGCAGGAAATGTTTAACTAACGCTTAATATTTTAGTATATCACTCAAAACTAACCTAAAATGCATTTTGTTAATAAAAACAGAAATGTGCTTTGTACTTACGAGAGGTGTCAAGGATACACAGAAAAATGAATACATATGTACTGTTTTAATGCTGTAATGTATTATGTAATTACAAAAGCATAACTGTAAAACTGCACCTTTTTGAAGAAATCAGTAAAAAAAAACTTTGTGCGGCAGGCGCGGACAACCCGCCCGCGGATAATCAGGAGTCTACTGTATTTTAATGTTTTAAATTAAAAAAAAATTAATAATTTTGATGATAAAGTTTTCGGGATTGTATGCAATGCCTAGGAACTCTAGAATGCCGACGTTTCATACTTTGTCAATAATACTATTCACGTGCTTCTCAAAGTGATCGAGTTCTATCAAGATATTCCAGAACGAAGAAAATGGCGTATAACAGAAGCTTTACAGCCATTACGTTCGTATAAACGAAGTATTTTATATCTTACTATAGTGGATACGTATGAATCTCGACAGAGATAAAACGATGTAAAAATGAGAGATGTCTAAACGATGCTTTACAACTTATTAATTTCAGTCTTATCCTCTATGCTGAACCTAAATTTGCTTTTAATCTCAAAAGAATACATTAACATTAATTTAACATCAACTGCGCTTATTTTCCATGCACATATGGACACGAATAAAGGAATAATAGGTACCGGTCATGTCAGCAAAATATTTCTTATCATTATTCTAATTTCGCCATTTTTATTCGAACAAAGTATCATCCCTGAAGATTTTCGCGATTTCCGGTGAGGCATCGCGATTGTCATTAACAACAAGCCATGACTGCTGAAAACCCTCCGAATGAAAAATTAATACGCGTGCTTTCAGAATTCATAAGACAACTCAGCATAACACTTCCCAGGACACATTTATTTTTAGCATTTTCTCCAGTGGTTTATGAATATTTATCATATTTCACTGCTGCCACGGCGATAATCTATTCTTCAAGAATGCAAGAGCTAGTTAAGAACTCTGCCACTTTCTTGGGACTCGGTGGAATTCGGGATATTTGGGAAATTAGATTTACGAACTTTTTTAAGGCTTTGTTGTTAGATTTTAATGGGATGTTTCTTTTTGAATGTTCTATAATTTATATAATTTAATCTATTTTGATCGAAATTCATCGGTTTATTTCAAAATGAATCATGACAATAATTTTGTTGAATTGGTTTGTTTTTCTGCTTTCTCTCATTTGTATTTATTTAAAATTTATTATAATCCTAAAACTTTACTTTCTTATAAATATTTCTTAACCTAAGCCTGCCAATTAAATTAGAACAATTGTAGCGGTTATATAACTCTACTATCTTCTCTTTTGATACAGCAGATGGCGTTACCTTATTAACATCGAAGTATATTTCCCATGGTCCTTCTTGGGGTTTTTTATTAAATTGTATTCGAAGTGAATGTCTTGTATTTTCGTGTTCATGTTTGTTTTGTCTTGTGAACTGTGTAACTTAGAAAATAATTAAATAACTGTTCTGGAAACTCGTCTAGTATTTTCATCTATTTCCTAATGAAGTTATAAAGAGTCACATTTCTCTACACATCTTGTTTTTACTCTGTTTTTGCGTTTCAATGAATATTAGAGTAAATGTATATTTTAAAAGTGCAGCTATTACTCCTGAAGAATATTATCATTTTTTTATTGATGTTAATACGTTACAGAAATTCTTAGCCCATTGGTAGAAAAAAAATTTAAAAAAAAATTCTGTCAAAAAATCGAAAAGTTCAATTAAAATAAGAAAAGAAACAACGTATTGAAAGAGAAATTATTCTTAATGTTTTAATCTCAATGATAAAATGATTTTATGATCCGACTTAACATTTTTTTAACTATAGGTAAAACCAACATTTAAATCAATTTAGTCAAGAAAAGTACCTGCATTGGAATTTTCTCTTTAAAGTTTTT
Source organism: Argiope bruennichi (assembly GCF_947563725.1). Taxonomy (NCBI): domain Eukaryota; kingdom Metazoa; phylum Arthropoda; class Arachnida; order Araneae; family Araneidae; genus Argiope; species Argiope bruennichi. Next base: position 61,689,657 of record NC_079160.1, on the reverse strand, counting down.
TTCTCTCATTAATTTTAAATGAAAAAAAAATGTCTTCGTTAAAAATGCTTATTTCCCACCCCTTCGGCAATTTTTTTGAAAATTTTGTTTTCCTCCTTCCAAAAACTACTACCAATTTTCTTTAAGTGTTTTAGAAAAAAGTTATTATATCTCTAATGTCTGAAACATAATCAAACTTAAAATAGCATTTCGTAACCAATAACGACCTCTTTTTCTTGAATTTTCGGCTACTATGTTGTGCCGGACTTTCATATGCCAGTTCATTAAAAAATGAATATTTTTAGCATACAAACAAACGAATGGATCTTTCTTTTGAAAATCAAAAAGTATACAAAAGGAGTAAGTCAAAAATTGACCAATCGCGTGATCGATATATTATAAAATCATTACAGAATGGCCATTCATAACAGGTATGCTAATTACTGTTATTGTTATGCTTTATCGTTGTTGTTCAAGCATGAAATATCCCATGCGCAGTCAATGTCCGAAACGTGTGCATAGTTGGTGAATGTATCAGTGAGAAAAGGTTTCCGGCAATGCATTTTAATGGTTTAGAATAAACTACATGAAATTTAAGGTTAAAATAACAATTCTTTCAGCAAATTCATGTGACAGGAAATACATTTTTCCTCCTACAATTTTTGGTTTTAATTTTCAAAAGTGTGCCGATAGAGGGCGCTGTAAGTCCCTTTTATCGTTCTTCCCGCAGGCAAATCATCAAAATACGCAACCTCAGAAGGGGTTACTGTTTCGACTTTAATAGAAATGTTCCGTGATTGGACTAGTAGTGGAAAACCTAACAGCAGATTCTGTAGGTAAGGTTTGAACATGACGTATTCGTTTGAAGAAAAGAATTTTTCTTGTATTGGAATTCTACCGATTGGAGAAGAGTATTACTGCAGTAAAAATATTCTGAACTTTCAGTTCAAATTCCAAGTCGCTAAGAATCCTTTGCCAGTTGTATGAAAAATAAGAACCCCGGGAATATTTTGATAACCGTGTTAATTGCTTTAAATTACCTATGATTCACAGAAAAGGGAATACACTAGCTATTGTATACCCCAGACATAAATCCTTGCGATTTCGCCCATTGAGGTCACTTAAAGGATGCGATTTATCAGACACATCCCCTAACACATGAGGAACTTGAAGAAATAATTAGTGATGCATATGCAGCCATTCCACTGACCACTTTCCAGAAAATGTCTCTCAGTTTCATCGTCCGATTATGCCTAAAAGTGAACATTTCAAAAATATTGTATTTTGATTTCGATTTATTAAAATATTTTGAAAAGTTGTGATGCGATTTTCAATTTCTTTATTTACATGTTTCGATGCCATCTGCAACGCCATCTATCGACATCCTTTTGAACTGAAATAAAAATTGTGGGTGGAAATATTTATGCCCTGTCACATGAATTTGCTGCAAGAATAATATTTTTAACCTTCCTGTTACGCATTTTTGAAAATCGTCAGTCTATTTCAGGACACCCTGTATATATATATATATATATATATCATCATTAAAACTGCAGGTGTATATTAAAATTTTTGACAATATCGGTCAAAGGAGATCTTTTATTTGTTATTCTGTATGGACTTCTGTTTATTCGTCCTTTGTTATTCTGTAATGTAAATGTTAAGTGAACGCAATAACTCATAAAGGCATCGACTTAGATTTTAAAAAAATGGTATGTCATCTTGGAAACAATATTATAGAACTTGTTACATATTGGATTCATTAGATGGACAAAAAAACTCCACAATGCGGATTCAGTTTCTTTCATAATAACTCGAAGCATAAAAGGGAATACACTGGCTATCGTATACCCCAGACTTAAATCCTTGTGATTTCACCCATTGGATTCACTTAAAGGATGAGGTTTATCCGACACATCCCCGTACACATGAGGAAGAAATAATTAGCGATGCATATGCAGCCATTCCATTGGCCACTTTCCAGAAAATGCCTATCAGTTTCATCGTCCGAAAAATGGTGCAAAAACATAACTGCATCACTGCATGCTGACCACTCGACTCAACTACTGTTATATCTTCAGATGATTACATAGGATAGATATTCTACTCTCTATCCCGGTGTTTCCCAAAGTGTGGCACGCGTATCCCCAGGGGTACAATAAGTATTTGATGGGGGTACAACTGAGGTGAAAGTCAACCACCGGAAAATCACGTGACTCTGTCCAAAATGAAAGAAGGCCGAATCATCTGGGGTGAACTGTCCCTCCCCACGTGACCGAAATCGAAGAAACCTTTGATATTTTCCGCGGACGGGGTTAAGTACCCCTGTCGCTTTGGATTACTTGCTTACAATATAACTTTTATTTATATTTTATTATGAATAATTTTATTTCTTTTCTTATTATTTTGTGTATTTCGGGAAAAAAGAAAATATAAATATATTTTTGATTGTTATTAAAATACATACATTTTTTATTTTTTTGACGAGGGTTACTCTGTGTTACGAAAATTATAGAAGGGGTGCACATATGTCAAAAGTTTGGGAAACACTGCTCTATCCCAACACTAATAAATTATGTTTAAGTATTAACTAACTGATTTTAACTAATAAATGAACGTTCAGGAGATTCAGAGTGGAACAGAACGAGAATGTATAGTACTTAATCATTTAAAATTTCTAAGTATATGTGAAGTCGTGAGAAGAAATTTCCCTATTTTTTTAACAAAGAATTTGTTATCATGCCTCCTTAACCTTTTAGCCACAAAACGATTTTGTTTGCCATTAAGTAATAAGCACCGAAACTGCTTGAACCGTCTTTATATGGTTGATTGAATTATAATAAAACTCAGATTTATTTCACTACTGGTATTGAACCACGTTCCATATTTAGTACTTTCAACTTCAGATCCCAACGACTATAAATAGCTCTAAAATAGGTGGGGGGCGACAGTTCAAGGTCAGTAAAAAGACATGTTCTATTTTCAAGGATATAATAAATCTTCGAAAGTATTGAACATCGCCGAACTTTGTTAGAAAACATCACTTTGGATGAATTCTGTTTCTTGAAAGACAGTTTTGGCTTCTTTACAATTCCTCCTTTTATCTCTACCGTTTGTTTTTCTTGGGGACGTCAAAGAAGTGCGTTTGGTAATTAATTACTGTTTTTGTTCGAATTACTAAAGAAATAATAACATTATTTTGTCATTCTAGCTTAATGCATTTTGATGATTTTATAGTAGCTGGTACCCGACTCGTTGCTGCCGCAGAAAATATAATTTTGAAAATATCGTTTGAAATTTGCATTTGCTGTCTTGTTTCATTAGGAATGATAGAAAAAATGATATTTATTTTCTTATTGGATATGAAAACATTCATTGAAATTTAATGATGTATAATGGAGAAGTACAAATAATGTTTATTCTATTGTTTTACTTTATTATTCAAGTGATTTAGGGTAGACAATAATTTTTGTTTTTCCGTCTTCAGCAAAAACAAATAAATTTCTTGGCTGCCCGACTTGTGAACATCCAGTATACAATTGGCCATGTGAAAAACATGGATTTTCTATATTCAATCCGGACACTTGATGTGATAGATCCTGCGCCTTCTTGAGAATGCAAGTTGAATGGAGAACTGCGGTCATTTGAAATCAAAAGGCATGTCGGTGGGAATAATGGGAATGCGTGGAATGAGCAAATCTTCTCCATTCGTTAATTCCAATCTTTCCGTTAAGAATAGTTACCTCACTTCTTGACTCATATTGGTCTTTCGATTCTTATGCGCGGGACCATATAGCATATAAACGTTGTCTTTCGATTCTTGCCGCATGTTGATCTATATGAAAATGATAACTGTACTATGTCTATACCTTCTAGCAGGTGCATGGAATAAATTGACCAAGTTTCATAGCAATCGGTTGAACGGTACGGAAGTGCATAAGTAAGTCAACCAACTGACTCGCCGGACCGCCGCAACAGCAACACTGGCAGGAATTGTGGTTGAGTCCTAAGGGCCATCACCGGCCACGGTACAACCCTTCCCGAAGGAAGTACGTCCCGTCATTCATGGGAGGAGTCAGATCCCCCACCTATTTGTGTACCCTCCAGGATGGCGAGATCCAACCATCATGCCGGAAGCGTCTCATCCTCATTTCGAGGTGCCCCCCGGGGGTTGGAAATGCATATCAACAAACAAAAATTCAATGTTATATAGTAGATTGTATTGATCTCGTCTTAATCCCCGCATTAATAAGTGAGTTGCTCGTCGTCTCAAAAAATTACATTCATATTAATTTAAAGTCACTTTCGCCTATTCTCCTTGCGCAAAGGAATTATGGGTACTGGCCTCAACAGTGAAACTCGCTTATCATTATTCTAAATTCACCATTTTTATTCAAACAAAATATCATCCCTGCAGATTTATACAATTTCTACAGAAATATCGCTATGGTCATTAACAGCAAACCGTGACTGTTGAAAATCTTTGGAATGAAAAATTAATACCCTTGCTTTCGGAATTCATAAGACAACTCGGCACAACACTTTTCCAGACACATTTACATAAATTTATTTTTAACATTTTGCCCAAAGGTTTATGAATATTTATCATATTCCTCTCTGCGATAATCTATTCTTCAAGAATGCAAGAGCTTGTTAAGAATTCTGCCACTTTCTTGGGACCCTCTGGAATTCGGGATATTTGGGAAATTAGATTTATGGACTTTTTAAAGGTTCTGTGATCTGACGAAGAATTTTCCCTTCGTAGTGTAGTGGAATACGGCCATTTTATTTATTTTTCTGTTCCAGTATCTTGCTTTTTTTTTCTTTTATAATTTATTCCGTTTTGATCGAAATGCACCTAGATGTTTATTTCAAAATTAACCATGATAGCAGTTTTGTGAAAGTAATAACTTTTTTTTCCTTCTTCTTTTCCCTCTTTGGTGTTTTCCTTGAATATTGCATCTAAAGCAAACTTGCTTAGTTTTAGTTCTGAATTTCCCGTGATTGGAACGTTAATCTAATTCGAAAAAAAAGGCTTTTTTTCTTTAATAAAATTTTTATTAAAATTATATTAAATTTTCACTTTAAGATCCAAATAAAAATTCATTTGCGTATTATTGAATATTTTTTTTTTCATTTTCTGAGTTAATTGCAGCGAATTATATTAATTTAATTTAAACAATTTTTAATAATAATTTTAATTATAATGCAAAAGAAATTAATGCAAAAATATAATTTTTATTAAGGTGTATGTACACACTTGAAACTTCGAAAATCGTTCAAAATATCGAATATATTTTTTATTGCTTAATAAGGTTGTCTGATCCTTTAGCTTTCAAACGATACCAAGATGTTGTCAATATTCGAAATATTTCTCGAGTTATAATTATTTTTCTTGAGGTGCTTTCATTAAAAACTCTAGTTACGGTTTTTTTTAAACTCATTTTATGAAGAATGATATTTTTCCGCTATGTTGCTTCATTCAAACCATCATAACTCAACAAGAAATGAACCAAATACAATTATTTATATATCAAAATAATCTGTATGAAATAGCGGATGTTTTGTGCCTCAATCAAAGTTATATTTATAGAAATAATTAATAGCTATTTAAAAGTTAAAATGACAGAGAAAATCTCGCTTTTTCTATTCATCGTTGATGAAAAATTTGTTTAAAAAAACTATATATTTTTATAACTTGATTGAGGTAGACAACATGAGGACTAATAATAGGCATAGTTTCCAACTAGAATTGTGTGTCTGTACAAATTAGAATTTAAGATATTTTTCAAAAAATAGGCTAATTAGATCATTAAATATTATTTAATTAAATAATAACTAGTGTAATATGGCTTTTTTTCACTGAAATGAGTTTAAACATATATTAATGACCTACTGTGAAAAAACTGGATTTTTAAAGTTAAAATTTAAAACAAAAATCTTCTAGTGTGTGCGTACACCTTAAATTAAAATATAATAATTTTAAAACGGTGAAAAAGAAAGCAATCTGAATGTTTCCTCTCACTCGGACAATTATTTTATCTAGCCTCCTTTGGAGACTGGTAAGTTTAACGAAACATTCGTTGTGTATATTTTTCATTTAAAATTTTTTTTACAAACTTGATATTCATTGTTCTCTGAATAGAATATTTTAAACATTGAATTCTGATCGATATTTCAAGTGTATGTTTCAATAACCTTATACCTGTTCTATTTATTGTGTACACGAATTTTTATAATGATATCTAGTTACTTGAAGTTACATTTTCAAGAAAATGTAACTACCTACATCATCTAACATTTAATCACAAGCTGTCTGACGTGATCTCTGCTCTTTGTAATTCCTCATAAAAAATGTGTGGTTGATACATATATTAAAATGATACAGTAAATTTTATCTTATATGAATTATATTACATCTTATATTTTTTAAATACTATTAGTATTTAAAAAATACTAACGAAGATTAAAATTATTTCATTGAAACGATATTCTTTATAATTTTACAGAGATATGAATATTGTTTTTGAGAAATAAATTTTTGAAATTTATTATTATAATATGCAAAGGTATATTTATACTTTTATTTAATCGAAATTCTATTTAAAATTGTAAGAAAATCGTTCCAATGTACAGTCTCCAAATATCAAAAGCATATTTATGCCAAATTTGATAACGTTAAATTAAATAACCTGCTCTGTAGCGAGACATCAACAACAAAAAAGGACACGTATTCGCTTTTATTATTAGTAACGTTTTTAGCATTCCTTTTCTTATTTTTTGTTAAAATAGAAAATTGAATTGTGTTTAATCAGCGGATTTACGTATATTAAATGTATTCCAATAAAATATTTTATGAAATTTGCAGATACTTCAATTCATTTTGTTGAAGGTCGAAATGAGACATAAAATATTCTTGTACATTGTTTTATTTTGTACAAGAATATTTTATTTTATATAAAATATTCTTGTACAAAATATTTTATATAAAATAAAATATTCTATAATATTTATTCATTTTGGGTTTTAAATGAACTTGGTTTTAAACAAAAGTAACATTATAAAATATTTTCTCCTCACTTTTTTAATGCATTTACTACTCTTATGGAAATATGCAAAAATTAGGAAAAATAATCGTTTGTACTGAGAATTTAAAGTACAATAGTACTTCAACCATCTGCGTACGACATCAGGATTAATTTTAAATAAATAAAGAACCCCCCCCCCGAAAAAAAACTGAATAAAATCAGCGATACAGTTGATTTTGATAGATGTTTTCTTACAGTAATAGTTTAACACAGTATAAATATATAAAATATAAGTAACATTGTTTTTACAGTTAGAAAATGGATAATAACAACATCCCCCCCTTTAATTTATAGAATTCCTACGGAAATCATACGATTGATGGCCGGAGCAGGAAGTGTGACAAGTTTTAAAAAATAACTTGTCCAGGAAAAACATTCCAAGAAAGAAAACATAGGCAAACCAAAATATAGACAAAGCATGCACACAAAATAGAGCTTCTATAAATGCAAGAAGACAGCAAATTGTTAATAAATAAAAACGGCAATAGTGCTCAAAGTATACCGCTAGAGTTCGCTCAACCAACACAAATTGTTCCGGCAATTGTTCCTATCGTGAGAACTTCACATTTTACAGTCTTCCAACAGGATATGGAATTTTCTTGAAGAATCTTCAGATCCCAGTTCCTAATAGAGATAGAGCAATAATTCTCGCATTTGCCATTTTTTTTTCTGCTCAAAGGCGCCAAAATCATGATTATCCTTTAAAAATATACTTAAATTTTTCATTATATATTATAATATATAACTACGATATACTATAACTGTAGGAAAGCTGTATTACAGATTCGTAGCATAATTAGATCGAGCGAAGGTTAATTCTAATAATTTTTTAATTCTTCTGTACAAAAATGTAAGACAAATCCTTTTCTTTCAATTTACACCAATGAATAACTCAGATTAAAAGTTCATCGAGAGATACGAAAACTCGATTCAGAACAGCCAATGTGCTTCTATACGTTTAAATAAAGAAAGAACCTAAAATGAAAGAACTCTCATTTTATTAAATAGTTCAATATGTTTGCTTAGCAACAAATTTATTCTTTGTCAGGCATATTTTAAATACACTAGTATTCTGGAGTAATAATAAAAATATATTTCCTACTTTTTAGTTAACAAAATATATCATCCATCCTCCGTTTATCCCAATCATTTTCATCCTTAAATGAGAGCAATATATAAATTCTTTGTTTTATCAGGTTTCAATAATTGTTCAATTATAATAAAGAGACCTAACAAGAATTAAAAAAATATAAATACTATAAAAAATTTAAGTCTTTAAGAACAACTAATAAATAGAAATTGTATTCGTTATCTAGTATATATTGGAACTAGAATTGTTATTAGCTAATGTAAAGAGTAGAACAATATTTTGACTTACATTATTTACGATTTTTTAAAAATATTTTATGTAATTTATAATTAATTTTTATATTTATAATAGTCTTTTCATCAATTTTTCTAAAACTTACAAACCTACAAGCCCGCTTCGCATAATAAAAAAATCAAAATTAAAACTAAGTGATTAACTGATTATTATGTTCTGAAAATATTCAAACATTACACAACATACAACACTTCTAAAACTTCAGAATTTTCAGGCGATAAAAGAGTGAGTGAAAAATGGATTACAAAATTTCATCGTCAAGAACACGAAAGAACCCAATTTAAATAAAAGGTCCTGAAAACCAGCCAGTAGACAGGCATTGGAGAGACATTTTTCATTTTAGTATGTAATAAATCTTCTGAAGTATTGTTGTCTTCCAAACTTCTTGGAATACAAATTTTTTCGGTGAATAGCATATATTAAAGGGGAGATTTGGCTTCTTTACAAATTCGCCAATTTTATTATGTACATTTATTGCTCTTGGCGTTGTCCAGGTTTTTTTGTTTGCTTTATTAATTGCTATTTTTATTCGATCTCAGAAACGATAATTTATCATGAAATTGTATCATAAACTTATCATCTTAGTATAATGCGGTTTGCCAGTCTTCAATAAATTATATTAATATCTCTCTAATCCACTGTGTTACAACTATGGTGATTTTCATTTGAATAAAACACTTCGTTACAGTATTAATTTAACCTCAGATGCTCTTGTTCACCTTGCCCACACGGTAACAAATAAAGGAATAATGTGCACTAATTTTAAAAGTAAAATATTTCTTATTAAAGGGTGTTCCAAAATCAAAGCAAGATTTGAATTTGTCACCATTCGTCTTGGCAACCCTATTAAATAAACCATTTGACAGCTGATAATTTAGGGTTAGTAAAAATGGAATATTACACGACAGAACAACGTGTTTTCCTTGTTGAACAATATTTGAAAAATAATGAAAGTTTGGCGGCCACAGTTCGAAAGTTTGAGAATTGACCTCCTAGATCGTATGATTTGACACCACTGGATTTCTTTTTATGGGATTATTTTAAGTCTAAAAGTCTATGTCAACAAGCTCACAAGAAAGCGTGCTTTGAAGGAGGAAATTCAACGCTTCATCAACGAAATTCAGCCATATTTATGCAAAATGAACATGGGAAATTTCGACAATAGTGCATATGCGTCATGTGTTATTATATACATAATCCTATCCTCTGTGATTTACGACTCAATAAAAATATAACAATTTTAAAAAAACTGTGATTTTTTTTTTATTTAATTGAAATCTTACGTTAACATGTTGTTCTATCGTGTAACGCTTCCTTTTTACTAACTCTAAACTAACTGATATCATATAGTTTTTTAATAGGATTGTCAACATTTTATTGCTCGAATGTTTTTCAAATCAAATTTTTTGTTAGTTTTGGGACACCTTTTATTATTCCAAATCCGCCCTTTTTATTCGAACTAAATATGATCCCTGAAGATTTGTACAATTTTTGGAAGACACATTCACATTAATAGCAAACCGTGACTTCTCAAAATTTTTGGAATGAAAAATTAATATCCTCTTCCAAAAATTCATAAGACTATTCAACAAAATACTTTTCTAAAGGTGTTTACAAGTATTTATTTTATACATCCTCCACCCACCCACCCCAGACTTTTATGAATATTTATCGTATTTTTCTCCAGTCATTGGGATAATCTATTCCTCAAGAATGTAGAAATGTAGTTGAGAATTCTGCCAATTTCTTGGAACCCCATGGAATTCGGGATATTTGGGAAATTAAATTTATGAACTTTTTAAAAAATTCTGAAAGTTGAAGAAAGAATTCAGTTCTATTAGCTTGCATATTTCTGTTTTCTTATTTCCTTTTTCTTTTTGATGTGTTTATTCTTTTTTTCATTTTTGTCGTTTTCCTTATTTTCAAATTAGACAAGATAATCTTTTAGTGAAAATATATATTTTGTTTTATTTATATATTCATGTTTTTTTCTTTGATGCCTTTGTCGAAATATCTATTTATTCTTTGAAAACAATTTACACAAAGTTTGGCAAATAAAATTCACATTTCAGCTTTTTTACTATTAAATTTTTTGAAGAAATTAGCTCATTGCATATTGGTATAAAAAATATAAAAAATATTGTTTGTTATGCGAATTCGCTATTTCTAAAATAAATTTTAGAACTCAAGTGGATTTTTTCCCCTGATACAAGGGATCTCCAGTTGAAAAGGTACGAAACGACACTGTGGATATAAATGAAGACTTTATTCAAAGTATACACCACAGACCTGAGCGCAACGTTCCCATTGATTAGCGAGCCGAAGGATCTCTTGTTCCTATAATTCCTGTGGGCGTGACGAGACCCAGTCCCTCACAGCGTCCTTGAGTTCGCCGTCCAAGTTGAAGCGCTTCCCTTTCAGATGTTTTTTCAGGGAACCAAGCACATGAAAATCTCAGGGCGACATGTCCGAGCTGTAGAGCGGATGGTCGAGCTGCTCTCACTTGAATTTGGCCATCTGCGTGTGTGACCCTGGAGACGTGTGGACGCGCGTTATCATGGAGCAGAACCACACCCTCCTTGAGTAGCACCGTCTTTTGTTCTTGATGGACCTGCAGAGTCTTCAGAGTGTCTGACAGTACACATCGGAATTAATGTTTCTTCTGTGCTCGAGACGATGTCAATTGGACGGCGCTCTATATAAGAGCTCTCCTGCGATCTTCTCCGATCTACGGCGGAGACTCCAATCGCATTCCTGAATGTCTCACTACTTTCTCTCATAGCGGCTTAGGCAAATATGTTAACGATTACTGTGTATAACATTTCGTACCTTTTAATTTGAACACCCCTTGTATTATTATTTCTATGCAATGAGCCCGAGGTTATATTTTTCATCCCTAAACAAAAGGCTGATTTTCTTTCTTTCTTTTTTTGTTTGTTTGTTTTAATCGTGCCTATGAACTCGAATTACACATAGATTAAGGCACATTAAAGCATTGATAACAAACCGCGTAAATGGGAAAGGATTTAGGGCTTTTATGTGTTCAAAAAGTAGTAGAACTTTTCTGAGTAACAAAATTTAGCTCCACAAGCATTTACTTCAGCTACATGACCTTTATGTGATACTGTAGCTTCTTATTGAATAGTTAAATTTTTAAAAAAATTATACTTAGAAATGAAATGTGAATTCAAGTGACTCGAAAATAATTTATTGTATGAGCACAAATAATTTGGTCTCGTGTGTATGTGTATAAAAACATTTTTTAACAGTGCGTAGCCGAAAAGATGGAGTTTTTGAAATTTTTATCTTTGATTTATTTCATCCGAGGAGACATTATTTGTACGGAGAAAAAGTGGTAAGAGATGTATCAGTCTACATCGCGACACAACAACAAATGAGACGGAAATTCTTCCCTTTACGATTTTACTATGGCATTTTGATAGGGATTTCTTTGACACATGTCGACTTAGGATAGGGTATCTTAGGTAAAAGAATGTTGTATTAGGAATTTTTATCCCTTAACTAAGAGCGTTAATATGCTGGAATCATCAGTTTTCTTGTGCGCGTTTTAAAGATAATGAAATTAAAAGTGGGAATTGTATCAGAAAGACGTCAGAAAACATTTTAGAATGAAGCTCATATGAGCTAAAAGGGTACTGTGAAAGACATATAAGCCATGCTTTATTGTGATTATCAACAGTATTAATAGGGATTTTGAACTTTATGAGCAATAAAGTTAACAAATAATTTACAATAAGTGGATTTACTCAAAAGAAAATACAATGACGAAGGTGAAAATTTTCTTTTAAGTGCTATGGGTAAGAATCGTTTTAAGATGAGGTGTTTTTATTTTCTCGTATACGTAGTATATATATAATTTAAAGTAATCATCACAAAATTCGAACTCGAAATTTCGACAAATCTCCTCATTTTAGACCTCTTTGAGTTCGAAATACATATTTCTAGAAAATATCCACCCAAGTGTCTATCTGTAATAAAAAAAAATAAAATAAAAAAAAAAAAAACGCTTTGAGATGGACGAATGAAATTTGGTGTATGGTCTTTACACCAAATTTGTACTTTCTGTCAAATTTTGAACCAATCCACTTGGTCCCTTCTCTGTCCGGCTGTTCGAGTATGATTTAACACAATAAGTACAAAGCGAAGAGAATTAATCAGATAAAATTAAATACACAGAATTAAAATCTATAGTATAGGCATCTATAAAATGTTGAGCTAAACCCAACAAGGGGTTGCCCATCTGTCGGTGTATACTTTCAGAAACATGTATTAGCGATAACCCAAAAATTTGTGACTACAAGAGTAGTTTTTTGTAAAATTTTAGTTTCATTCATTTGGGAAAAACAAATGCATGTAAAATACAATTCGATATTAGGATACTATTAACCACCTGCCAGGGATGAATCGCCAAATAATTCGCCAAGAATGACAACATAGATTCGGTAACAATGCTAAATTCGTGCCAATGGTAAATATTTCTTAACTATTGTACGTGAATGCCATGCAAGGCATTCATTCTATCAGCTTTATTAGAGTGTATGCCACAAAGTTTTAGGAGACAACTCCGGCTAGAAAGTTTAATGGATCACTCTCAGATTATTAAAAGTTAAATTTTGGTGAACATATTTTGATATTCAAAATCTTAGGACTAATTTTCAGATTGTGAAATTTAAGCTAGCTTGCTAACAATCATTGCAGCAATCATATGACATCACATTCTAAGATTTGTACGGCTGTTCTTGTCATTCTCATGAGAGTGTCGAAAGAAAAGGATTGTCTAACCGAGCCCATCCCATTTCATCTTATCCTACTACTAAAACTTTTAATAACACCCTTGGAGCGTAACACACCCTCAAAAGCATTCCTTTTTTTAACACATTTCTTAATAGCGCCATTTTTTTGCCCTCGTCTTCAACAAGATCCAGTTGCATCTGTGTCACTTCCATCCATCTGTTTCTGGCAGATGATGGATGTTGCCACTCGCCCATAAATCGTTCGAAATTTTCCACGCTCCGATTAGCGATTGATGCGATCGGAATCTTTCTGGGAAGGGAGATGAATTATCTGGAGATGTTCCACGACAATCCTGGGAAACAAGCATCAATTTGTGAGAAATATCACTTGGGTGGCAATTAACTACATCCGACCATCGAATGTCCGCCATTTTTACACTGCAGGATTTAATTTGATGTTGATTTGTTACTTAGGTTGAGATCGGTTTATATGTGGGTGGATGGATTTTAAGCGATATAACTTTTTTTTCTTTCATTTTTTACTTATATATGTGGGTTTCGGACTTTAAAATAAATGGCTCCTTCCATTTCAGTCTTCAATAATGTCATAATAGACAATCTTCGCAGAATTCTCGCCATTTTTATACTGCAGGATTTAATTTGATGTTGATTAGTTATTTAGATTCAGATCAGTTTATATGTGGGTGGATGGATTTTAAGCGATATGACTTTTTTTTCTTTCATTTTTTACTGATATATGTGGGTTTCGGACTTTAAAATAAATGGCTCCTTCCATTTCAGTCTTCAATAATGTCATAATAGACAATCTTCGCAGAATTCTCGCCATTTTTATACTGCAGGATTTAATTTGATGTTGATTAGTTATTTAGATTCAGATCAGCTTGAATGTGGATGGGTGGATTTTAAGCGATATTTTTTGCATTTTTTACATGTATGTGTGTTTCGGACTTTAAAAGAAATGGCGCCTTTCATTTAGTTCTATAATAATGCCATAATAGGTAATATTCGTAGAAAATAATCTCTAATATAGCACATTTAATGCTAGATGAGGTATCCAATACATTTATATTTAGTCTTTCATACTCGAGTGGTACCTAGTTCAAAATTAAGTTGAAAACTGTTTCACTTTCATCGCTGAAATGATGTTACAATTGCTCTAAAACCATCCGAATTTTCGTTCACTTTTATTTAATTTCATTAGTTTCATGTTTGTAAATATTCAATTTTATCATCGATTTTTTAAAAATTTGTATTTGATTTTTTTTATGAATTAGATTTATGAAATTTTGCACACTGGTCTATTTTTGAAAAAATTAAATTATTTTAAAATTTTCGCAATTTAATTATCAGTTAATTACTTCATTGAATTCTAATTCCATATGAGTAGCAACTGTTGGTAATAGTAAATTTAAAACACGATTTCAAAATTGCATGATATTTCTAATAATGAATTATAAATTGAAAACTAAAAAGCCGAATTTTTTTTTAAATTTCTATTCTATCCACTCTAATAAAAATGTGTCTTTAAATTGTTTTCATTAAATTTATCTGTTCATATTTAGCTACTGAACTTTTCGGTTCGCGTTTAGAAATTTTTTTCAAAAGTTATTCAACTTCAGTTTCAATTTCTTTGTTCGTATGAGAAAACAGTTGTTACATTTTGACTCTTTTGCGTGAATTTTTTTATAATCTGAAATATGAATTAAAAAAATTCAATATTTCATGATTCTCCACATTTCAGACTTCACACAATCTACATAGCTCGAAAAATACATTTTTGACGTTATGCCTATCTGTATGTGATCACAATGACACACCTTTGGGCTAGACGGATAAAATTGAGTATATTATCTCCACTCCAAATTTGTATATTGCTATCAAATTTTTAAATCCATTCAGAGAATGTTATGTGTCCGGCTGTCCATATATAAGTTAACACAATAACAAACGACAAGATGGATCAAATTTGGTACACAGATTTTATACATAAAGAATAGATGTCCATCAATTTTGGAGACAAATGCATCGAGTGGTTGACTGTTTGTTGGCCAGTTTGTTTACAAGTCTTTAAACACAATAACATAAAAATGCAGAGACTTTTATATATGAAATTCAGTATGGGATTTGATGACTATAATTGCAGCTCTGAGTTAACTTTAGTCAACTTTTTAATCAATCGGAAAAATGGCGTCTATAATATACATTCGGTTATCTGGCAGTTTGTATCAACTATATCTTACAGATTAATCGCCCTCCAAAATTGTTAAAGATCTCAATCGAATGAGTTCTTTCATAAAGATTATTGGCCAATCGCATGCGATTAATAATACACAAGTACATTTAGTGTATGCGAGAAGATTTCAGGGAGACCACATCCATTGGTTTTTCAATGCATCTTATCTGATCGAATCATTTTAACTATATTTAGAGCTGAGTGTAGCAATATATAAACATTAATACTAAGCATATTGTAGATACTGTTACTGTGTGTCGTATGTTCTTTACTAAGTTTTTGTTAACTCGGCGATTTATTAATCACAGCGCATATAAATACATACGCATCAAAATTCGTTTTAACTCAGCAATTTATTAATCAAAGCACATATAAACACATATGCACCAAAATTTGTTTTAAGTCAGCAATTTATTAATCACAGAACTTATAAATACATATGCACTAAAATCAATTTTAACTCAGCAATTTATTAATCAAAGCACATATAAATACATACGCATCAAAATTCGTTTTAACTCAGCAATTTATTAATCACAGCCCATATAAACACATACGCACCAAAATTCGTTTTAAGTCAGCAATTTATTAATCACAGCCCATATAAACACATATGCACCAAAATTCGTTTTCACTCAGCGATTTATTAATCAAAGCACATATAAGTACATATGCACCAAAATTCGTTTTAAGTCAGCAATTTATTAATCACAGAACTTATAAATACATATGCACTAAAATCAATTTTAACTCAGCAATTTATTAATCAAAGCACATATAAATACATACGCATCAAAATTCGTTTTAACTCAGCAATTTATTAATCACAGCCCATATAAACACATACGCACCAAAATTCGTTTTAAGTCAGCAATTTATTAATCAAAGCACATATAGACACATATGCACCAAAATTCGTTTTCACTCAGCGATTTATTAATCAAAGCACATATAAGTACATATGTACCAAAATTCATTTTGACACATGATAGATTGGAATTTGCTCCAACTATTTTCAGATATTGGAAAAATACTTCACTTAGTAATACATTATTGCTGAATACAAAGCGAATATGATTTCATTTAAATGTGTACTTTTAACATGGATGAAACAGGCCAAGCAAATTAGATTTTTTTGATAAAATTGTCAAATTCAATCATATGTCATTTTTATATTTCCTTAAATCAAAATAAATTTCAGTTATATATATGTTTAAACATTTTTTTTAGTGAAATAAAAATAAAGATCAAACTATTACTCATTTAAAATATATGTTGTATAGCTGAATATTTTTCAGTTATAAAAATTAAAGAAAAGCAAACGATAATAAAAATGGATTATTTTCTTGGTTTAAGCAGTCAAATATATGATCTCAAATATTTCTTGGTACAATTAATTTGAAGCATTAAAATTAATGCATGAGTGATTCCATTTTCATTGATCCTATTCATGAGAATCCCAAAAAAACTTCAATTAATTTGAGTTCTGTACTTTTCAAATGAGCGAGTTTTAAAGCTTTTAATTTAAGTGAGAAGGCAGAAAAATTAATTCAGAGAAGACAAATCAAAACAAATCAGCATTTTCGTAATCTTCGACAAATAGAAATCGTTTATATATTTCATTTTGATGCTGTATAAAAATTGTGTTTTTTGTTTCATTATGTTGATGAAAAGTTGTTTTTATATGTTTTTCTTTGAGAAAAAAAGGATAAAATTTAAGTGTTTTTCCCTGCAAATATGTTGTTTGTTTTCACAAAACAAATGGTTTCTCCTTTTTTATCTAAACATTATTGTATCTTTTCTCAAAATTAGCAGACGACTTTCTTTTGGAATTCATGTACATGTTTTATTTATTATAATTATTACACTGATTGAATTTAATTTTTGTTTTGTTTGAAAGCATATCTAATTTATCTTATAATGCAACAAATTGCAAGAAATGAAATTTTAATAACTTACTTTAAAGTCGAAGAAAACTGTTACAAATAATCTGAAGTTGAAGATAAAATCATAAAATCTCGAAGCGCTTAAAGAAATATTCTTAAGTAAAAGAATTTTAATTGCATTCAGTATATATTTTCAAAAATTTCTATAAATTTTTTCCTTTCTTTTGATACAACATTTTTATTGAATTTGATAACAAAATCGTTGTCACTACATCATGTTCTTACGTTTACTTTTGAATTTCTATTAATAATAAAGATAAATATGAGTAAGATTTTCCGCTCTACAAGGCAAACCGTTTGACCTACAGGTACCAAATTTTGTACATGTATATCTTGGAGGATGGAAATGTTCAACTTGAGCAACATTCTTGATATTTTAATTAGAATTTCAATTAATTAACAACTTAGCAAAATTTTGTGACTACCCAGAATAACTAACTAGAACAATACTTCACAACAATGAACTATCATTATTTTAAAATTTTAAAAACTGTCTTTTTCATGGTGGAAATTTAATAATCGTGTGAATTTTTCTCGATTTTTTGGCAATATTTAAAATTTATTTGGCCTAATTTCGAATTGACATCGATTGCATTGTTGCCCTGAAATTCTAAACGTTTTCATTGTTTCATCAGATATTTAATCACTGATTTTGTTTTATTGTTGAAAGCTAAAAATGAGCAATGCTTAATATCGGTATAGTTTTCAAGACTGATAAAAGTTACAAAAGTTAAGTTGTTATCCAATGAAATTTAGAAAATGGATTCAACATACATTTAAGGCTTGAATAGTGTTATAGGGCTGTCTCCATTATGGGCTCATAATCCCAATAGACTGACCATAAGACAATTGAAAAAATACGGTTTCATTGTCCGAAAATTTGACGGAATCATGGATATGAAGTTATTTCTGCTAGACTTAATTGTAATTAAATATAACTAATATCCCAGGGGAACTAGTTGGTCCCAAAGGCGACAAAGTTTTAATTAAAAAAATTCAATAAACTATTAAAAGTATGCTTTTTTTTCAAAAATTTATTGCTTTTTTTATAATTAAATTTCAAGCATAGCAAATTCTATGGGGCTATTTATTCATAAAATTAAACAAATCACATCCCCAGTAATTTAACGTCACAAAGTTATGTCAGCTTACAAAAGTCTCATAAAGACCACTCATTAATCATAGAAAAATGTACTAAAATTAATTCTAGCTTAGGAGCCCGTTGCCATGAAGCCAAGCTTAGCTGTCTAAATGAATGTGGAACTACGCGCAGTCACATAGACAGAACACAAGCAATAATTCTCCCGCAAAGCATAAAAACACTTTTATGGTATATTTTACATTTCAACATTATAGCCATGACTCCTGCTTTCCTACTACCTTTGTACACATAAGTTCGTGCAGTTACAATCATAGTTAAGAGTAAACCCTTGCCTTCCTCTAGGATTATACAGGATGTAGAATCTTCACTCTTTTCCCTTCTTTTCATTAATCTTCGCTGCAAACTGCGAGAAAATTTCAGAGAGATAGTAAGTACTATCTGCTGCCAGAAAGTAAAAGCATAACTCGCTCCAAAAGATCGTCTGCAGCAGAGTTTTGGCGTGATTCAAGATTGATAGAGATGGCGAATTTTGTGAAATATTAAACATCTCGTGGAACAAGAGGAGCGTTGTTTATATTTCACAAAGTTTTATGAGAGTAAGAGATATAATGTTGCTTTTGAAAGTGGAGTATTTTTGGAAATATTACGTGGAATGTGAATATGAATTGTAGAGTTATGACATGCATATAGTGACCAGATTTTCTACACTTCAACTCTGTAGGATACATATATAGAATGGGAAGCAGTGAATACGACAAGATAATACAATGAGAAAAAAAATTGGGTGATTCTGTCTGATTCTGAAAATTTGCTCACTTTAAGTAGTTAACTGTTTCTGGCGATTATACTGGCCATAGAAAAAAAATTCAACATTTTGTATTATGATAAGTTTATTCGTCAGGCGTAGTAAGTAGCGACAATTTGCTGTTTGAATTATAATTTTAGTAAAAACTCAAACATATTCGTAAATTTCAAGATGTTTAAAATGTTTCGAGGCCAAATTGAAATCAAAGGAACAAATAAAAAATTATTATGCATTATACCATGCTTTGCTCAATACAATTCTCTAACAGCAAATTAAAATAAGAAATTAATTTTTATGTTGACTTGACAGAAATCTACAACTCTGGTACAAAGATCATATCTGAGATAATGCTGTTATGCTTTCATGGGCAAATGTATTTTCATAATTGGCGAGCTTCTGATTCAAGGACATCCAAAATTTGAAATTCTTCTCATTACAGAAGTTGAATTTTTTACCAGCTAAAACACAGGATAATTGTAAAATAATCATCGGAATTTGAGATGATATAACTTATATATATTCTTATGTAATAATACATTTTGTGCTAACGGAACAACAAGAAGAAGCAAATCTTAAGTTTTTATTTCCCGTACTTTCCCTTATCCACAATAACAGGTGAAGCTCATAGACATGTTTTTGCCTTAAATAATTAAAGGACAAATATTTATTGTGTCAAAAGATACTCATTGTTCGACATGACACTGACAAATGCGCTTTTTAGTCAACTCTGAATTCAAGTCTATGCGAATCTAACTCAAGTCTACTCCCAACTCATGTTTACGGAAATCTAATCCCACGGTTTGTGATTTCTTATTTTACTAAATGTACATGATTTAATGACTGGTGATAGATTTTAGATTTAGAAATTCGTATATAGTATTATAATTTTTTCACTCTGAAGTCCTTGTTTTTTTATGTTAAATATATTAAATAATTGATTTTTCATTATTAATTTTCTTTATCTTTTGTTCATTATATTAAAAAATTATAGTGTTCTATCTGTGAGGTGTGTGAATGTGCCCTCCTGTAAAAAGGGGTTGTGCAAGCGAATGTGTGTGAGTTTCATGAGCTAGAAGTCAGACTTCTGCCCTCGGGTGCTCAGGAGTTTTTACCCTCAGAAGCTACTGCAACCCCTTTCCGTGGTAACGCGGACACATCATCATTAAAGAGTTATAGAGCGTCTCTATTTATTTCTGCATGTTATTTTGACCGGGATAGGAATTTATTACCTTTTAAAGATATATTAAAAATGTGATATACATGCACATTCCATGCATATATTTATCTGATTTAAAAAACGATACTTCAATTGGAAGCGTAAAAATAAAGTACAGTTTTAAACTTCATTCGTCTGTTTCATCTTCGTTTAGGCAGGTTGTCATGTGATTACTTGGAGAATATTACATATTTATATATCCTCACCATCGCAAAGTATATATAAATAATTCTGTTTGTGTGCGTAAAAGATTTATAAAAATGGATAAAATAAATTAATGCCAAATTATTACTTTAAATTTACTTGTTGAATATTTCCATGTTAAAAATGACATATTTTACAGTTTAGAAAAAATAAAGTTTTTGTCTCAAACCCAATAGAGATAATTTGACCACTGTGATCCGAATTAGTATTAATAAAATATCCGTTTATTAGTATTGTTAAAGAATTATGTGTGCGTATGCACTGTCCATCACGTTAAATGACTTCCAGAAATGTGATTATTATCACTTTTAGAATCATAGACACTGGCATTTCCGACATTTCTTGGAAGTGTATAAGATTATTGAAAGTACAGAATGTTCCATTAAAGAACTGACAAGCTCAAAGGGATGTTAGTAAACATCAAGAGGAACAAAATTTGCAATGGAATATGCTGCCGCAAATAACACTGTGAGGGTTGTTGTTGTTTATAATGGCACTTGCTATGGACAAGCTAGCTGACGAAGTCAGCGATTTTAAGCCAAGGGATCGTCTCTTGTTTTAGTAGGGCCAAGAGTACGTCTTAGCTACTCACGCATCACATTCGCTTGCACAACCACTTTTTACAGGGGGGCACATTCACAAACCTCACAGATAGAACAGATGAAGAACAACCATGCCCGAACCGAGACTCGAACCCAGGACGCCCAGATCATGGGGAAGACTCGCTACCCCTATGCCAGGACACTGGCACATTCTGAGAGTGAAATGAAATGAAAGTTGACTCTGAATGTCGAAGACAGTGTCAAGACCACATATGAACAATGGCTAAACGCAATGCCAGTGAAGCATAGAAATCTCAACAGAGGTTTAGTATCAACGAGTTGGTGGGAATCCTCATTGATTATGTCTTGGGTCCATATATGCTGCCCGAACGTCAGAATGGAACCACTTACCTTGCTTTTCTACAACATGTCGTCTCAAAAATGCTGCAAAATGTGCCAACCATAGCGCAGCAAGATATATGAATCGTGCATAATGTTGCCTTTCCACATTTTTCCGCAAGGTGTGTAATCTCCTCGGTGTTATATATATCCAAGGAGATGAGGTCGATGCTCGGAAACCTTTACTAGTCTCCAACTTTCGCCGGATCTCAATTCATGCGACTTTCTCCGATGGGATCATCTTAAATCACTCATTTATGCGATGTCTACGGACACAAAAAAGGATCTTACAACGCAGCTTATCCTCATTGCAGCACGCATTAAAAGCACACCTTGTATCTTCGAGTACTTTCAGAAATCGTTTTCCCATCTCTGTCGACTGTGTAATGATGATGATGTCAATGGCCACCACTATCAATAACTCTTGTAATAATTAATAAAATAAATTTTTTTGTGATCATTATTTGTTATTGTTATTCCTGCGTGACATCAAGGCCTGCATGCATTTCTTGTGCACAGCCGACCAACCCCCAATCCCCCACCACCACCATCACAGAACGAAGCGGTATCGACAAAGTGCCTGCGTTCACTTCTGCGCTCGTTCTTCTCTCTGGTTTGCTACTCCATATTTCATTGCAATTTTTGCTCCTCTCGATGTCTACCAATGATCTTCTGCTTTTTATCGGCACATTAACAGAACATCCTGCAGATATATTTTGATAACAAGAGAAACATATAGAACTTTCGCAGTCATTCATGATAAATCTGTGATGCTTTTAATGGGCATTGTTATTTTTCACATATAGAATACTTTTGTGAAATTAAGTGAGATGTAATTTTTACCCTCCTTTATGTGTACCAACAATCTTCTGACTATATCGGTATACTGACAGGACCTTCTGCAGATATATTTTGTTAACAATGAAAAGAAAACAGATGGAAGTTTCATAATCATTCATCGTAAATTTGAAATGTTTTTATGGGTATTTTATTTTTTATATATGAAATACTTTTTAAAAAAATTAAGTGAGATATAATTTTTGCTTTTCTTGATGTCTACCAACAAATCCTTTGAGTATGTGAGTACATTGACAGGGACATCCTGCAAATATATTTTGTTAATAAAAAATAATAAAACATAAAGAATTTTTATAACAATTTGGGGGAAATTTGAAATATTTTTTATTGACATTGTTATTTTTCATAATTAAAGAACTTATTTTAAATTAAGTTTAATCCATTAATTGTTTTTGTAACAAGGCTGAATTTCCCTTTGTTATAATACATCGCAAAGAGAAAACAAACGTAATTCGTTTCCCAAAAATTCAAACACTAACTTTAAATCGACCCCCTCTCTCAAAAAATGCATGAATTACAATATTCACAAGCCACTCTAACCACCACTTTATTAGCACCAAAACTCCTCCAATGTACCACTTCATTCCTTCCCTACAGGGAAAGCCTTCAAATTATAGGCCTCTCATCCTCTGGCTCACGGACAATTCCGCCCAGATCCTATGAATAGACCATCCCTTTGCGTAAATTAGACGTAACCGTGACGGATATCGTCGGATCATATTGAATTCCTCATTTTCTCGCTTCGGGAAAATGCTGGAATCCTGTCCGGGAAAAGTGTTCTTCCCGGAAAACGGGATAATTGACAGCCTTGTATCCTGGATCGCAGGCTCTTGTTAGAAGAGATTTGCTATCGAGTCCGGAGATGTTAATATCCGTTCTTAATCGATTTAGGCGAAAAGGAGGTGACAAGGTGGGGATTTTTTGTCCTTTCTCGGCCAAGAGTTATGAATGCAGCTGACAATTTGGGAAAGAATCTCGGCTTAGTAATGGTAATTCGTGTAACCAGTTTGTCGATCGTGTAGCATATTTGAGTTTGGTAATGGTAAGCGTGGAGTAGAATGGCTAAACATTTTAACATTTTAGTTTCTCGTGTACGAAGTATTCAAAAGAAAAGTATTGTACTACAATTATTAGATAATTCGGGGTTGAGATTTTGCTGTAACTTTGCGTTCCACATCTTTTTGAGTCCGAAAGATTCATTTTTGAAATTATGCCCGTCTGTCTGTCTGTCGCTCTATTTATCTATGTACATGATAACTCAAAGGCATATTCTCAAAGGTATATGTACATGATAACTCAAAGATATATTCTCAAAGGTATATGTACTTGATAACTCAAAGATATATTCTCAAAGGTATATGTACATGATAACTCAAAGGTATATGTACATGATAACTCAAAGGTATATTCTCAAAGGTATATGTACATGATAACTCAAAAGTAAATTCTCAAAGGTATATGTACATGATAACTCAAAAGTATATTCTCAAAGGTATATGTACATGATAACTCAAAGGTATATGTACATGATAACTCAAAGATATATTCTCAAAGGTATATGTACATGATAACTCAAAGATATATTCTCAAAGGTATATGTACATGATAACTCAAAGGTATATGTACATGATAACTCAAAGATATATTCTCAAAGGTATATGTACATGATAACTCAAAGATATATTCTCAAAGGTATATGTACATGATAACTCAAAGATATATTCTCAAAGGTATATGTACATGATAACTCAAAGATATATTCTCAAAGGTATATGTACATGATAACTCAAAGATATATTCTCAAAGGTATATTCTCAAAGGTATATGTACATGATAACTCAGAGATATATTCTCAAAGGTATATGTACATGATAACTCAAAGATATATTCTCAAAGCTATATGTACATGATAACTAAAGTTAAAGGTATATTTGGTATATTCTCTTTATATATTGTATATAATTTTATACATGATAAGCTGTCTTTATATTTTGATAAGTTGCTTTTGAAGATGACATTTGGTATTTTGTTTTCTCAGTATATTTATAAATTTTCCACAAATCCTTTTCACATAAAGTTTGTTTCGTCTGTATGTGTACAAATAGATACGATAACTACAAAGCACAAAAAGCTAGATACTTTAAATTTAGTGCTCAGTTTTAACTTAAAGTACAGTGCATATCAAATTTTGAGCTGAATCTGTCAAAGAGTTGCCATAAAGTGCCTTTTTCTTTCACATTTGACTTTTATATCTTTCTATCTTTACTGTTGTTAGATTTAAGTATATTTATATATTAAATGAGCACATTTTTGGTATCGGTTATTGCTTTTAGTTAGATATTTATATATGCATCATTTTTTTTTTTTTGTATTTTGGAGTATATAAATCGTTATTCCTATGGAGCAATGACATACAGGGACATTTATTTTTAGTGTAAGTAGAGATTGTTAATCTCCTAACTCTCTTTCAATTGAACAAATCAAAATTTTTAATCCTTTTCAAGTAAAAACGGATTATTTTGTAAAATAGTATTCGTAAATCGGTTCAATAGTTGTTTTGTCTAAAATGAGCATATATAAAATTTGCGAAAAGAAATGACTGTATTCTAATAAAAGGACTACCACCCATTTCCTTAGATATATTTTTTTAAACTCTTGAATGTAATTAAAATAACAAAAGTATTCACCAAGCAAATTTTATATACAACTTTTTATAGTAGGACTTTTATCATAAAATATAAATTAAAATACAATCAAACCTGTTTTTGTGCGATAGATTCGCAAATAAAAAATTTTCCAAAATTTCACAAATATCTATGATAAATAATTTTTTGCAAAAATATTATAGAAAAAAAGATTTTACGTGGTGAAGCGAGACCACATAAAAAAGTTTTAGAAATTCTAACGAAGATTAAGAAATAATGAGAAAATGCTTTCCAAATATAATAAGTAATTAAATTGCATATGAAAACATTTTTTTTTAATTAAATGTCTTATTTTTAATAATTTATTTAAATTGAGACATTTTAATTCAAATTCCATTTCACATATGGAGAAATTTTCGAATGCACATGATTCCACAGTGCACTTCTTGTGAAGAACTGGTACAAAATCAGTTTCCTCACTTTTAAATATTAGATTTGATTTATTTTTGGAATATATTATTTTATTTTGGAACGTTGGAATTAATTGACGTGATATGTACATAAATTGTATACCATATACATTCGTTTAGTGTACATATGTACACTGATAAAAAATATAACTTCGTTATAATACCAACAACACCTTTGAGATTCATATACAGCATTGCACAAAAATAGCATAAAATAAATAGCACAAAAATAAAATTGCATAAAAAAGGTCTGCAAAAAAGCAGTAGTGTAATTTTCGTATATCTATCTGGCATAAAACTATTATACATTTTGTATTATGGCCGACAATATTTAGTAGAGTATAGAGTATACATTTCTTTACCTCCTGCCTTCCATTAATTAGCTTTAAAATGTAATCCAAATATACAATCCAGGTACTTAACTCTCATACTAAAATTAATCCTTCAAGCTAACCGAGTTTTCAAATTTACATTCTCTAATAAGCATACCGACATATAATCATTGCGTTGAGGTATTTGGTACAAAATTTGATAAAGGTTTAAAATGCTGATGATAAAAATTTCATGCTGCATTTCATCCATTTAGCTCATTATATATTTTTAATTACGGTGTTCACATGGACATGCAGATTCTCGTAACAGAAATAAGTCAAATTTTTATAAGTTCAATTGCGCAGGCATGAGAACTTAACACCAAATTTCACTTATCTGTTCCATCGCTTTTGCAATTGTAATGATTGTAGAAAAGATACATAATTACGGAAACGTCTTTTCTGGATTCAAGTACAAAAACTTGAAGATTAATCAAAAATCTCGATTAATCAAAATATCCATATTTTTTTTAAAAAAAAGATTAGAATATTCTCTTTTTCCAAAATTCACACAAAGAAAGTAAAAGCAGCTTTTGGTCTCTGAGCTTTACGAAATAGGTTTAGTGGAAGTTCAAATGAGAGAAAAAAAGTAAGTGAAATAAAAGAATGGAAAACAAAATCTCAAATTCACACCAGCAATGTTCTGTCTTCTTTTTTTTTCTTTTTTTTTGGATTCAAGTAATAAAACGTGAAGATTAATCAAAATCTCGAGGCAAGGATTAATCAAAATCTCCAATTTTTTGTAAAGATTAGAATATTCTCTTTTTGCATATTTCATCCAAAGAAAGTAAAGGCAACTTTTGTTCTCTCAGCGTTACGAAATAGGTAAAGTTGGAAGTTCAAATGAGAGAAAAAAAGTCAGTGAAGTAAGAGAGCAAAACTCCGAGAACAAAATTTCAAATAAATTTATACCCTCATTCAAAACACCGTCAGTGTTCTGGATTTTGATCCAGGTACTAAAACGCAAAAATTAATCGAAAATCTCGAGGCGAGGATTAATCAATATCTTTATATTTTTTTAAAGATCAGAATATTCTCTTTTTGCATATTTCATCCAAAGAAAGTAAAGGCAACTTTTGTTCTCTCAGCGTTACGAAATAGGTAAAGTTGGAAGTTCAAATGAGAGAAAAAAAGTCAGTGAAGTAAGAGAGCAAAACTCCGAGAACAAAATTTCAAATAAATTTATACCCTCATTCAAAACACCGTCAGTGTTCTGGATTTTGATCCAAGTACTAAAACGCAAAAATTAATCGAAAATCTCGAGGCGAGGATTAATCAATATCTTTATATTTTTTTAAAGATCAGAATATTCTCTTTTTGCATATTTCATCCAAAGAAAGTAAAGGCAACTTTTGTTCTCTCAGCGTTACGAAATAGGTAAAGTTGGAAGTTCAAATGAGAGAAAAAAAAGTCAGTGAAGTAAGAGAGCAAAACTCCGAGAACAAAATTTCAAATAAATTTATACCCTCATTCAAAACACCGTCAGTGTTCTGGATTTTGATCCAAGTACTAAAACGCAAAAATTAATCGAAAATCTCGAGGCGAGGATTAATCAATATCTTTATATTTTTTTAAAGATCAGAATATTCTCTTTTTGCATATTTCATCCAAAGAAAGTAAAGGCAACTTTTGTTCTCTCAGCGTTACGAAATAGGTAAAGTTGGAAGTTCAAATGAGAGAAAAAAAAGTCAGTGAAGTAAGAGAGCAAAACTCCGAGAACAAAATTTCAAATAAATTTATACCCTCATTCAAAACACCGTCAGTGTTCTGGATTTTGATCCAAGTACTAAAACGCAAAAATTAATCGAAAATCTCGAGGCGAGGATTAATCAATATCTTTATATTTTTTTAAAGATCAGAATATTCTCTTTTTGCATATTTCATCCAAAGAAAGTAAAGGCAACTTTTGTTCTCTCAGCGTTACGAAATAGGTAAAGTTGGAAGTTCAAATGAGAGAAAAAAAGTCAGTGAAGTAAGAGAGCAAAACTCCGAGAACAAAATTTCAAATAAATTTATACCCTCATTCAAAACACCGTCAGTGTTCTGGATTTTGATCCAAGTACTAAAACGCAAAAATTAATCGAAAATCTCGAGGCGAGGATTAATCAATATCTTTATATTTTTTTAAAGATCAGAATATTCTCTTTTTGCATATTTCATCCAAAGAAAGTAAAGGCAACTTTTGTTCTCTCAGCGTTACGAAATAGGTAAAGTTGGAAGTTCAAATGAGAGAAAAAAAGTCAGTGAAGTAAGAGAGCAAAACTCCGAGAACAAAATTTCAAATAAATTTATACCCTCATTCAAAACACCGTCAGTGTTCTGGATTTTGATCCAAGTACTAAAACGCAAAAATTAATCGAAAATCTCGAGGCGAGGATTAATCAATATCTTTATATTTTTTTAAAGATCAGAATATTCTCTTTTTGCATATTTCATCCAAAGAAAGTAAAGGCAACTTTTGTTCTCTCAGCGTTACGAAATAGGTAAAGTTGGAAGTTCAAATGAGAGAAAAAAAGTCAGTGAAGTAAGAGAGCAAAACTCCGAGAACAAAATTTCAAATAAATTTATACCCTCATTCAAAACACCGTCAGTGTTCTGGATTTTGATCCAAGTACTAAAACGCAAAAATTAATCGAAAATCTCGAGGCGAGGATTAATCAATATCTTTATATTTTTTTAAAGATCAGAATATTCTCTTTTTGCATATTTCATCCAAAGAAAGTAAAGGCAACTTTTGTTCTCTCAGCGTTACGAAATAGGTAAAGTTGGAAGTTCAAATGAGAGAAAAAAAGTCAGTGAAGTAAGAGAGCAAAACTCCGAGAACAAAATTTCAAATAAATTTATACCCTCATTCAAAACACCGTCAGTGTTCTGGATTTTGATCCAAGTACTAAAACGCAAAAATTAATCGAAAATCTCGAGGCGAGGATTAATCAATATCTTTATATTTTTTTAAAGATCAGAATATTCTCTTTTTGCATATTTCATCCAAAGAAAGTAAAGGCAACTTTTGTTCTCTCAGCGTTACGAAATAGGTAAAGTTGGAAGTTCAAATGAGAGAAAAAAAAGTCAGTGAAGTAAGAGAGCAAAACTCCGAGAACAAAATTTCAAATAAATTTATACCCTCATTCAAAACACCGTCAGTGTTCTGGATTTTGATCCAAGTACTAAAACGCAAAAATTAATCGAAAATCTCGAGGCGAGGATTAATCAATATCTTTATATTTTTTTAAAGATCAGAATATTCTCTTTTTGCATATTTCATCCAAAGAAAGTAAAGGCAACTTTTGTTCTCTCAGCGTTACGAAATAGGTAAAGTTGGAAGTTCAAATGAGAGAAAAAAAAGTCAGTGAAGTAAGAGAGCAAAACTCCGAGAACAAAATTTCAAATAAATTTATACCCTCATTCAAAACACCGTCAGTGTTCTGGATTTTGATCCAAGTACTAAAACGCAAAAATTAATCGAAAATCTCGAGGCGAGGATTAATCAATATCTTTATATTTTTTTAAAGATCAGAATATTCTCTTTTTGCATATTTCATCCAAAGAAAGTAAAGGCAACTTTTGTTCTCTCAGCGTTACGAAATAGGTAAAGTTGGAAGTTCAAATGAGAGAAAAAAAGTCAGTGAAGTAAGAGAGCAAAACTCCGAGAACAAAATTTCAAATAAATTTATACCCTCATTCAAAACACCGTCAGTGTTCTGGATTTTGATCCAAGTACTAAAACGCAAAAATTAATCGAAAATCTCGAGGCGAGGATTAATCAATATCTTTATATTTTTTTAAAGATCAGAATATTCTCTTTTTGCATATTTCATCCAAAGAAAGTAAAGGCAACTTTTGTTCTCTCAGCGTTACGAAATAGGTAAAGTTGGAAGTTCAAATGAGAGAAAAAAAGTCAGTGAAGTAAGAGAGCAAAACTCCGAGAACAAAATTTCAAATAAATTTATACCCTCATTCAAAACACCGTCAGTGTTCTGGATTTTGATCCAAGTACTAAAACGCAAAAATTAATCGAAAATCTCGAGGCGAGGATTAATCAATATCTTTATATTTTTTTAAAGATCAGAATATTCTCTTTTTGCATATTTCATCCAAAGAAAGTAAAGGCAACTTTTGTTCTCTCAGCGTTACGAAATAGGTAAAGTTGGAAGTTCAAATGAGAGAAAAAAAGTCAGTGAAGTAAGAGAGCAAAACTCCGAGAACAAAATTTCAAATAAATTTATACCCTCATTCAAAACACCGTCAGTGTTCTGGATTTTGATCCAAGTACTAAAACGCAAAAATTAATCGAAAATCTCGAGGCGAGGATTAATCAATATCTTTATATTTTTTTAAAGATCAGAATATTCTCTTTTTGCATATTTCATCCAAAGAAAGTAAAGGCAACTTTTGTTCTCTCAGCGTTACGAAATAGGTAAAGTTGGAAGTTCAAATGAGAGAAAAAAAAGTCAGTGAAGTAAGAGAGCAAAACTCCGAGAACAAAATTTCAAATAAATTTATACCCTCATTCAAAACACCGTCAGTGTTCTGGATTTTGATCCAAGTACTAAAACGCAAAAATTAATCGAAAATCTCGAGGCGAGGATTAATCAATATCTTTATATTTTTTTAAAGATCAGAATATTCTCTTTTTGCATATTTCATCCAAAGAAAGTAAAGGCAACTTTTGTTCTCTCAGCGTTACGAAATAGGTAAAGTTGGAAGTTCAAATGAGAGAAAAAAAAGTCAGTGAAGTAAGAGAGCAAAACTCCGAGAACAAAATTTCAAATAAATTTATACCCTCATTCAAAACACCGTCAGTGTTCTGGATTTTGATCCAAGTACTAAAACGCAAAAATTAATCGAAAATCTCGAGGCGAGGATTAATCAATATCTTTATATTTTTTTAAAGATCAGAATATTCTCTTTTTGCATATTTCATCCAAAGAAAGTAAAGGCAACTTTTGTTCTCTCAGCGTTACGAAATAGGTAAAGTTGGAAGTTCAAATGAGAGAAAAAAAGTCAGTGAAGTAAGAGAGCAAAACTCCGAGAACAAAATTTCAAATAAATTTATACCCTCATTCAAAACACCGTCAGTGTTCTGGATTTTGATCCAAGTACTAAAACGCAAAAATTAATCGAAAATCTCGAGGCGAGGATTAATCAATATCTTTATATTTTTTTAAAGATCAGAATATTCTCTTTTTGCATATTTCATCCAAAGAAAGTAAAGGCAACTTTTGTTCTCTCAGCGTTACGAAATAGGTAAAGTTGGAAGTTCAAATGAGAGAAAAAAAGTCAGTGAAGTAAGAGAGCAAAACTCCGAGAACAAAATTTCAAATAAATTTATACCCTCATTCAAAACACCGTCAGTGTTCTGGATTTTGATCCAAGTACTAAAACGCAAAAATTAATCGAAAATCTCGAGGCGAGGATTAATCAATATCTTTATATTTTTTTTAAAGATCAGAATATTCTCTTTTTGCTTATTTCATATAGAGAAAGTGAAAGCAACTTTTGTTCTCTGAGCTTTACGATATATGTTAAGTTGAAAATCCAAATGAAAGGAAAAAATAACTGAAATAAAAGAACCGTGAGCAAAATTTCAAATAAATTCACAACCCACATTCATAGCACCAGCAGTGTTCTGTCATTTTTTTATTCTAGTACTAAAAAGTGAAGATTAATCGAAAATCTCGAGGTGAGGATTAATCAAAATCTCTCTATTTTTTAAAGATTAGAATATTTTCTTCTTGGATTAGAATATTGCGTTTTATCATACAGAGAAAGTAAAATGTTCTTTTCTCTTTAAGTAAACTTTTATTCTCTGATCTTTACGAAATATATTAAGTTGGAAGTCCAAATGAAAAAAAACTAAGCGAAATAAATAAACGAATAAAGAAAGAGAGCGAAATTTCAAATTCATTCAGAACACCAGCAGAAGTGTTCTTTCTGGACCCCCCGCTGTATAATAAATTGCTATTTTCCTTTGTCTTTCACACGGAGATCAAAGTGCAATTATTTCGCCAGTGTAATATCCATGTTTTGTTAGTCGCAATGCTAATTCCATGTGATTAATTATTTCTTCATTCGGGCAATAATCTGCAGACGAAATAAATGAGGATTGTTTGTTAATTATAAAGGCTAACACTCTTTCTCCGAAGGATTAGACGGAACAAAGCCGGTGAATACTTCTTTCTTTCATAACTTGAAGTAGAAAAGAGTTTGGCAAGGCTGCTGCGTAAATAGGATTTTAAATGTTATGCTTCACTTGGCGCGGGATTATCAAATTTTGGCGGCTTTTCTTCCTTTTTTTTTTTTTTTTTTTTTGTATGAAAATATTGGAGAATGCGTATGAAATGTGGTAAATGAGGCGAATATTTTTTTTTAAAGATAGTAAATTTCTAGGATGATTATCAAACACTAGTTTTTAAGTATTTAAGATAGAGAAATAGATTAAGAATCAACGAAATATAAGAAAAGGTTTGGAAGTTGTTTTAAATACTTAATTTTTAAATAATTGAAATGAAACAGCATCTCGATATTCGGAGACCCCGTGAATGATTAAAACTTAATCATTTATGAATCCATTAAAAATATAGGAATATTCGTTTTTGTTTAAATTGAATTTTAACAAAAATACTAAGAAGCTTAGTATTTTAGTATTTATTATAACTATGCTATTAAATAAAAAATAATAATTAAAAACTGAAAAAATTACTTTTGTAAAATACAAAAGTAAAACTGAATAAAGAAAGAACGAAAAAAATCAATGATATATCTTTAAATATATTAAATCAGTGCTTCTAATCCATTTATATTGTTATTTTTTATTAAACTATTTCATTAAACTTGAATTGTTTCATAATTTTAAAGAGGAAATGATAATAATGAAATTTTCTTTCACTTTCTTCTATATTGGAATTTTTCAAGTTTTGTACAATTGTGCACGCACGATGAAAATACAGTATTTTGATATCACAGAACTTTGATTCCATGTGTATGTTGCTACCTGGAATTCAAATTATGAGCGAATTCATTTCAAGATTATAAATTATTTATAGTAATGAGTTAGAAATTATTCAAAATAAACGAATTCTATTTGTAGTACAATAACATTATAAATATAAACTACCCGTCAATAATTTTCAAAATCTTCAGAATGCTGCATGACATTTGGAATATCAAACACCGAAGTGATATCTTTCAACATTTTGTGCTAATTGAGAAAGGTTTGTTTATATATACTGTTTACATTATAATGAATGTCAGTTTATTTGAACTTGACACCGTTACACATTTTTTAAAGGATGCAAATGAAATTTAGCACTTATACTTCTTGGCATCTAGAAGTATTAATAGGATAGCTAAAAAGTTGCTATCCGTCGCTAAGAGAGTAAAATGGGAGAGGGTTAAAAAAATTTTTTTCACTATATCTTCTTAATAAATAATCACACAAATATTATTTTTACACCATCTTAAAAATCAAAAAATGATCTTACTTCTTCAGTGAAATTAATTTTTATATAGTACCAATTTTTATCTGATTTTTAATCAATTTCAAGTTCAAACAAATCATTTAATTATTTCAATTTTTTTTATGTCCGTCAGTTAGTTAACCCTTTAAAGGGCCATTTTTTTCTAGTCATATTATGTTAAAATATTTTTAGGCTTGAAATTCGAATAAGAAAAGGGATTTATTTAGCTTATTAGATAAATTTGATTAATTAATTTGGTTAATTAATAATTAAGTAACAAATCAAGACGCGTCATTTTGATTGAGATAAAGAACTGAAGCATCTAAATTTCTGTCTTTCTAAAAAAAAATTTGTCAGAACTGATGCCAACCTACAAAATTTCATACAAAGATTGATAAATTTGATGGGAAGCATACTTCCCACGGCCCTAGAAAGGGTTAAATTATGAAATTATCCTTTGTGATTAAATTAAAACATAATTCTTGGTTGTTTTTTTATAGCTTAGTCTTTGATTTAAATAATTTTAAATTAACGTCTAAACTTGAAGACACAGAAGACTTACGAAATTCTCGCCGTTCCAAACAATTGTTTTCAAAAATATCAATTAAATCAAAAGACAATCACCGAAAATACCTTCCGAATTTAAAGTATGTATATTACAATACAGCATAAAATGTTCTATTACTTATTAACAATAAAAGTTATCCACATTTTTAAAACCTAAATAATCTTCCCTCAAATTTTACTGGCTAAAACCAAATAGTTGTGAAAATGTGAAGAAACAGAAAGAAAATCCTCATTACGTTCGTCTGGTTATTTTAAAAACATCAAGTGGCAACGTCTTATCAACCAAACGAAAAACCAAAACTTCCCCGAACATCTTCTCCGTGAAACAAAACTTGGAAACTTTTTAATAGCTTTCCTAAGTGGCACTTGCAGAAAGCGAGAGAGGGTTACCCTGACTCCAAATGCAGTTGAGCTATTGATCCCCTAATGAGTGATACTTTCTGCAGGAGAGAGCTCCATGCCTGTTCAACCACAATGAAGCCCCCTCTTCCCGAAGGGCGTTGCACCCCCTTAATGCAGGGGAGTTTTCTTCTGCTCCAGGGAGTTCTCGCTCCAGGGCGATTCCCGGAAAAGAGATCCAAAACCGGAACCAGTTTAAGTGGCTTTTATCCATCGGGGTGAACCGGATTATTGCGCATGAATTATTAAAGACGCACGCCGCAAGTGGCTTCATTTAGTTAAGTTGCAAAGTGGAAGATGTGGCACTTGGCATTGTTTTGAAAGATGGTGGCATATCGAGAAAGATTTGTAGATAGGCGCTATGGGAATGGAGGTCGTGCCATGAATATTTACTGCTTTCATGAAATTTAAAGTTTATATTTACTGTGCTAAGGTCATGTCAACGTTTAATTATTTACCGTCATGGATATTTCCATATACTATTGTTGTTGATTATGAAATAATTCTTACACCATAATATGTTTCTTCCTATTATCTTTCTTTTCTTTTTTCTTCATTAACTTGACAAATCAAGGTTATTTGATTTGTCAAGTTTCAGGGCTTAATGCAATAGTGTCTCATGTACTATATTTAAGGGATGGAGGGAACGATTAGTTTTAACTTATAATAACTTACTTAATAGTAAAATATTTCTTTAAAACTTAAATTCTCAATATTTTTAGTTGATTCTGGATAATTTAAAAATTGGCCAATGCGAATTATTAATTAGACTGTTTGGTCTTAATAAATATTTCTTAAATAATTAATTAGTATTTTTTAACAATTTAATTTAAAAATCTAGATTTAAAATTTTAATTTAGATTTAAAAATTTAGATCAAAACATTTTTTCCAATCACTTTTCCTACATTCTTTACACTCTTTTATAATGTTTTAAGAAATTGCATCTAGCGATAATCCGCATAATATGATCGGACTTTACTTTAAGTAGTCCGTAGTTTATCGTAGATTTGCCATTGGTTACATGTTTCTTTCAACTGATTACGATTTGTTATACATCTATATCAGCGAACTATTGAAATCTGTATTCAATTAAATCTGATTTATACACTTTATTCCTTATATCCTTTTCTTTACGAAGTTAATTAGCAAACAGACTCTTCTAGTTGCTAAAAGATTCGGTTTTTTTTTTTACTTTCTCGTATATGTAGTACTGAAAAAGTGTAGTAAATGACAAAACATTCGAACTCTGGATTTTGAGAAATCTCCAGAATTTAGACCTTCCTGAGTTGGAAAAGCACATTTTTGGTAAGATATCCGTCCGTCTGTCTGTCTCTTTGTACGAAAGAGAACTCAAAATCTCTTTGAGCTTGATGGATGAAGTTTAGTATGCGGTCTTTATATCGAATTGGTAGATTTCTATCAGCTCTGAGTGAAATCTGTTCAGAGAAAGTCTGTGAACCCAGCATGTCGAATATAAAATAATACGATAATTTATATTCGACCTGTCGAAGAAATCTAGATAGATAACATTTCCAACACAGAATTAATGTCTGTAGTGTATACACGTATCGAAGTTTTAGTCAAATCCGACAAGAGGTTGATTATCTGTCTGTCTCTTCTTACTATACTTTCTCTATATTACGCATACGATAAGGTAAAAACAATGATAAAGAGATCTTGCTTTAAAATGGGAGAAATCATTGAATTCTGAGAAAAAAGGAATGGAAAAGGTATACCGAAGTTAGAGTGTCGTATGAAATAATTTTAGTATTTATTCTTAAATTTTTTTTTTCAAAAAGCTAAATTGATTGTTGCTGTTTTTTAAAAATTTTTCAAGAATATGTGTAAATTACTTTAAAGGCATAGATCAAATTTAATCGTTTAATCATTTTAGAAAGAAAATTATTAGTTTATTCGTTGATATATTGACTTTTTTTCTACAATCGTTAGAAAAGACATTGCTGGAAAATGCACGAAAAATATCACCCGAAACATCTTAATGTATTTTCAAAAAATACTCTATATTAAATTTTAATATTGGAGCTAGGAGGTGCATTTTATCACTTTTACGACTATTTTTGTATTTATTTTAAGGATTATGTATTTTTAAAGACAACTCTCTCTCTCTCTCTACATAATAATACATACATAAATTCTTAATTTTATAATTACACAAAATTATCACTTATAATTGCCATTTAACAAATGCTTAAATTAAAGTAACAAATATTTAGATAATAACTTATGTTAGTATCTTAGTGAAGTAAATGTTTAACAGTATGATACAATAAAGATATTTCTTGTCTGTAGTATGATACTACAGACAAGTTATATCTGTAGTATGTACTACAGAATGTTAATTCTTTCACTGCAACTACGAAGACTTCTATCACATGAAGGTCATATAACGCAATGAATATTTCTGCATTTCTAGATTGTATGTAAAATTTTAGAATACAACAATCATGTTTTATTCTTTGAAGCCGTAAGTCTCCTAAATGCTTTCTAATTATGATACCATTTCCAACGAAAAAAAAAAATATCGTTAGTGATACAGCATATTTCTGGAAAAATCAGGAGACATAATTATGCAAGCGTCTAAAACTGCTGACAAGAATGACTTGCATTTTATGCCTAGGATGAAGACAGTCTCAGTTAGTAAAGAATATTTGATTTCACGGAATTACCAGACTCAAAAGTCGGCCTTAAAACATTTCAAGAGAGATGTCTGATATCTAGAGTATTAGCTATGTTTCGATATCAAAATATATGATAAAAATCGAAAATGATACTTTTGGAAACTTCTACAGAGCTTTTATATGAAGTAAGTAAAATTTTCATTCTGCGTATTTACCGAAATGATGCAATATGCCTAGCAAATAAAACGCAATCCAACGATTTTATATGCACTTGAAATTAAATTTCTAAATAAAATCTATTGTATATCTTAATTCATTTTATTCATGAAATCTGTATGTAATTTTTTTTAAAAGAAGCCTTTTTTTTACAAAACTTTTATTTTAAACAAAATATCAAGAAGGCTATTGAAATGAATTAAAATGTTAAAATTTCAATAACAAATTTGCTATCGGACTAAAGTCAGTGACTAAATTCATTCTAATGAGTCATGGGTTTGAACTAATTCTATACAATTGCTTTCTAAAATAAAGCGCCATTATAAAACAGAATACTATTTAAATACATTAAAAACAATTAATCGAAAGACTGATGCAGCGGGGATATTCATTTTGACAAAAATGTCTGACTATCTTGTATGCTGATACTCATATTAAAACAAATCTCTTTGCCAGATGCATTGTGAATTGTATTTAAATAAATGCTCGCCGATAGCCTCGCAACTGGTGTATATGTATATTAGAGCATTCAAACATTAAATAATACTTGAATGTTTGATTATTAATTCTTTGACTGACTTATTCATGAATAAAAATCGTTTTCGAAGAAGTCTCCTTTGACTGACGCTTAATATTCATATTAATGTAAAAGTCAAATGATTCGATGGCCAATCATTTTCATGAAGCTATCTGTTACTGTTTAAGTCTGTTTAAACTCGGTCAGTTATAAGACAGCCAGTAGAAAGTACATGCGCAGAAAAGTCTGATTTGTTTGGCACAATTTTATAAGATAGATTCAGGCAGTCCGTGCTTGGTTATGCTAAATTACTGTTTAGGCATCCCTGAATTTTTCTTTTTCACTGCGTATCGTATTAAAATAATGGATATTTACACAAAGGAACATAATAAAATAAAATAAAAAGGTCTACATACTTAAATTTGGAAAACTATAGGGAAAAAAAGGGCAAATAAAATGAAAAAAAAACTTGCACCAGAAAGAGGAAAGAGCAAAAAATATCGGAATTAATCTGTGATAAGTAATCAATCTTTTCACGCCAAAAAATTCTACAAAATTCAAAATTCCACAAATGCATGCGCAGTAGATAAAATACAATACAGTGGAATGTTGTTGTCAAGTCGGGACAATTACATGCAATCGATTGAACATCATTTTTCAACCTTTACTGGCCGTCTTATAAACTGGCCAAGTGTAAACCTGGTATTAATTTTAGAGACCAATAATTGATAACTTCTGTACTTCTGTGATTAATTTATTGATTGCTAATCTAATCGAACAAAACAATTCCAGATTTTGATTTTAAAATAGTTTAAATAATAGTTAAATTTTAGAACATTTAACATTCGTTTGAGTGAACACTTTTAAAACATATCTAAAATATATTATCATAAAATAAAAACGTAAATCTTGTAATTAACAATTGAAATTTATAAAAGCAAATAATTTCTTGTACAACGCTTTGTTCTATGGAGGAACAATTGATTGATTTGACAACTGATTAAAAAGACGTAATAGTCTTATTTAAACTATAATAGTCTTATATAAACCATTATAAGGGACTGTTATCTCATATTCCAAAAGTTTATAATAAAATCTCCATACTAATCCAAAAATACATCAAGTATTTAAGACATTTTACTATTCTCAAAAGTAAGCACTAAAAAAGGACGCATGATATTAACAAAGCATATTTCACCTTTGGAGAATTAAATTTTCCACTCTCATAGAAAAATTGGATTTAAAATTCCTTGTCGAGGAAATTTGTTTTAAAACTAACAAATTTCATTGTACTCATCAGAAACTAATCTGGTGCTTTAGAGACTTTATTAACGAGATTTGAATTCTGAATATATGTTCATCGACTTAAGCAAATGATCTTGTTTCTTTTAATACAAGTAAAATGCTAAAAGGGATTAAACATGAAATATTTATTTAAAATTCTGCTTTCTAAAAATTGTTTCTATCTTTGTATTTTCGCTTTTGGCTCTTTCTTTATAATCTTGTTACACCTACATTCAGAGAATCTCTGTTATCATAACAACGCAACGTTTGCTATCATTTTGTTACTGAATTGTTAACATCATTCTTTCAGAAACGAAAATGTTTTGTTTATTTCATATAAATAAAACCAAACGATTCTTTAAAAGAAACTGGAAAAAGAAATTGTTTTATTTTGTGTTTCCACTTATACATTTAAAATTAAAAATGAATAAAACAAATATAATTATCGTTATAATTTATCGTACTTAATTGATTAAATGTAATCATCTTCTGCTATGAAGAACGAAGAAAAGAATTTCTAATTTCCTCCAAACAATGTTATAAATAACGGAAACGAAATTGGAATTACAAAGAAATTAATTAAAAATCGTTTGACGACATATCGATTGCTTGAAGGGGAAGAAGATATGTGTTTGTTTTGTAGATTTGATTGTATTTCTCATAAATTTTAAGGTAGATTCCTTATTAGTTTTGTTTTTTGCGTAACGATTTCCTTGTAGGGGTAGTTTTTTGACTGGTTCTATTTTTTATCTTATTTTATTTATGTTACTATTGCTTGAGGTTGTTTCCTACAGTTTCAATTTCATGTATATGGTTTATTATTTATAGTTATGGAATGTGGATTGAAAAGTACTTTTATAATATTTTCTTTGATTTAATTATTAGCGCAAGTCATTAATTTGCATATATATATACAGTGCGAGTCAAAAAAAAGTAAACACTAATTTTTCATGTGTGAAACAATATATAGCAAATATATTATTGACTTGTAACATAAATTAATATTGCATAGTTAAATAATTAATATTAAAATATTTAAATCGTTATAAATATTAAACAAATTGTAATTACAAGAAGAAATAAGCCGCTTAATCAAAAAATACACCCATTTTTGAGCGTCAAAAAAAAGTAAACACTGACAAGTCTTTCACTATAACGTTATCAATTTTGTAAGTGCCACCACTTTTTTTTCACAGAATCTTAAACAAAAGTGAATTCTTGATGTACATTTCGCTCTTCTGTTAATTTCTGAAATTTTCTGGAACATTTTTAGAAAACTGGATATGGGGAAACAAACATCACTAGAAACGAGAAAAATAATAATAAATTTGAAGAAAAACGGAAAATCATTACGTGAAATAGGACAAATTGTCCAAAGGAATCATTGCACGGTCAAAAAAATCATTGACAAATATACGAAGTATAAGCAGATTAAGGATTTTGAAAGAACAGGAAGACCAAGAAGACTTACTGATGCAGAAGTTAGAACTGTAGTACGAGAGATAAAACAAAATCCAGCTGAAAGTGCTGTAAAGATAGCGCAAAATGTATCTCAGACATCAGGAAAATCAGTAAGCGCAAGTACTATAAGAAGAACTCTTAATGATCATGGGTTACATGGTAGGATACCGCGTAAAAAGCCATTCATATCGAAAACAAATCAAAATAAGCGCCTGAATTTTGCTAGGAAGTACGAAAAAATGATTTAAATTTTTGGAATAATATTTTATTTAGTGATGAAAAAAAATTTGAAATTTTGGCCCCTAAAAAGCAGTCGAAAATATGGCGATCGAAGAACGAAGAATTTGATGATAAATGTACAGTTAAAACAATTAAACATGGGGGTGGCTCTATTATGGTCTGGGGATGTATGGCGGCAGCAGGGGTCGGAAATTTGGTATTTATCGAATCTACGATGGATAAAATAGGCTACTTAAATATTTTAAAAGAAAATGTTGGCCCCAGTGTTGAGAAATTAGGACTGTCACGAACTTGGATCTTCCAGCATGACAACGATCCAAAACACACATCTAAAATTGTAAAAGAATGGTTACTATATCGGACACCCAAGACTTTAGACCATCCTCCGCAGTCTCCAGACCTCAACCCCATTGAACATTTATGGACATATTTAGATAAAAAAGTACGCCAAAGAACGGTTTCAAATAAAGAAGAATTGAAAAAAACTATCTTGGAAGAATGGCAGAAAATCCCGATTGAACTGACGAAAAAATTGGTAGCATCTATGCCTAGAAGGTTAAAAGCTGTAATAAAATCTAAAGGAAAGCAAACAAAGTATTAATTGCTAATTTTTTTCATTCTATTTTGCTATCAGAGTTATCTGTCTACTTTTTTTTGACTCAGAAAGTTGGCTAGACATTTGTTTAAATTGAGCTATTTCTTTTTGTATTTTGTTTTAGCTTAACATTTATAAGCTGTTAAATTCTAATTAAATGAACATTTAATTTTAAGTATTTGTTTTACATTATAAGTCAATAATGCATTTGAAATAAAGCATTTTATACATGAAAAGTTGGTGTTTACTTTCTTTTGACTTTCACTGTATATAATATATATGGGTAAAATTCGATATCGATTCAGAATGAATCGATATCGAAAGGAATTGTTACTTAATTTCTTTTATAAATGCTCAAGAACATCATTTAATTATATTATTCTGAAGAAAACGTTTTTTTTTAAATAATTAAAATAAGCATAATTTATTTGCTGCCCATTAATAATTAAATTCCGAGTGAATACACTTATGCAAAATTCTGACGTTTGACACTGTGATAATAACAACACGTCATCATTATCATTATATCATTTAAGTAAAAAGTACTATATCATTTCTTATCCGACAAATTATTAAAAATACGAAATAAAATATTTAAATAAATAAAATATTTTTATTTATTTTATTGTTAAATAAAATATTTTGTTGTTGGAATATTTATTGTTTCCACAAATTTCTACAACTTAATTAAGCAATAAATAATTTGTTTTTACTAATTTAACTCGCATAATATAGAAGAATGAAATTACTTAAGAAGAATTAATAGATTATTGTTAATTTACAGCTTAATAGTTTTCTATTTGCTAGCAATTACAGAAAATATTTTGCATAGAAAACATTCATTTAATATCGAATAGTATCATTAAGAATTCGCAAAAAAAAGTTTGGAAATAATGTTGATTATAAATCACTTTGAGATAAGGAATGAGTGCTTTCGGAAACTAATCAATGTTCGAAAATAAAATTTTTCTAGAATAATAAATGCAGGTCAGGAAATATATCACATAATTTTTTTTATTATTTCTTTATACTCTTTATATATTTCCAACTACATTCTTTATTTTCTAACGGAAGAAATAATATTACGAGAAATTTGTCTTCTGTTCTTGATGAAAAAAGTTCGTTAAATTTTTAGAAGATTATAGTCATTGATTTAACTTTTATTATTTAATATTGTATCATTTGTTCGTCGTATATTATAATACTAACTATGTTTGGACAACTCCTAAATATTACTGAATGCTTCTATTTCTTCATTTTAAAAAAGTCTTTGAATATTTTGATACAATGCAAACTTATGGTATATATATACATGCAATGACATATCTAAATTAAATCCTAGATAATTTCCTAATTTGTCTCTTATTTCCTGATCCAATTCCACATTTTTAAAAATTTTATTAATGCGCCACCAGCTCTGTAAAAATGCTTAAATCTTCACTTTCACACGCTCCGAGTGGAGGGATAAAAAACTGTCCAGCCAAGCGAATTCTTTTTAAAAGATACCTCTAATTCCCTTACCTAAATCGACACGTGTTAAGAAATCCTTATCCGAATTCCATAGTATATAATCATCGGGAAAATATTTCTTTCGCTCTTTTCTCTTTTGTTCTTGTGTCGTGTTGTATATTGACGTACTTCGTCGCTTCTTCTTGTAGATTAATTATGCCTCCCAGGATGGAATAAAACGAAATTTTAAATTCAAAAGTGATTTCTCTCTCTTCGGCCTCGAAACTGCTCAAAAATGTCTTACTTTATGAATAATAAATATATTTAATATAATATAAGGAAAATAAAGTGAAAATTATTAATTTTATTTATATAATATGTATTGTTTTTTAAAAAAGTATTTCTTTTTGGCATCAAAATAGCATGATTACAAATATGTATCGAAGAGTTGAAAAATAATTTCAAAATGGTATTAATTTTTACTTTTCTCTGTTTGTTATATATTTTATTGGCGTATTTTGATTAGTGAAAATGAATATCGTTTGCTAAAATCGGTATCAGAATTGTCTTCTTTAAACATCAACATTATTCATACTAATAAAAAAATTGTAAAGATGATTATCATAATTTTTAACGGAATTTTTTTTCTGAAATATTTGTATTTTTATTCCTTTAGTTATATTATATGACTTGCTATTTTTACCTTTAATTTTCTCTGGTAACAAGAGTGTAAGTGTCAGCAATACTTGAAAAGTGATCTCGCGCAAAACCATTTAGATGACAAATTGTTCTTTCCTGAAACTTCCATGGGTTAATGATTCGGGATTCACTGACTTGACCATTCGAGCAGAAATATTTTATTAATAACTAACTATGCATGTTGTATCATTAATACGATTAAATGCTTTTAATATAAAGCATTTATTTTTGTTCAATGGATGATGTTTCCCAGAAATCATTAAAAGTAATGATATCATCTAATTAATCGGCTTTAATAACTGAAGATACATTTATTCTAAAATGATTTAATTATTCATATTTAAACTAAATTCATAAGTTCAAGAAAATGTATAGTTGTTTAAGAATCCATTTTAAGAATACAAAACAAATTTTGATATTTAAAAGAAATGTAACAAAAACAAAACACAAAATATATATATGTTCCAATATCCGAAAAGTAACTCTGTAGGTAGATTGTGTCCAGGATGTAGGAGGCAAATATATAAGAAAAAAATTATTATTATTATTATTTATTAAAAAATATTTATTTTATTACCTTATTTTGGCATTAAAAACAATAATGTGAACTGTTATAGCAACAATATGTTACAGTTGAATAACTTTAAATGTTATGCGTTTGAGTTTTTAATTTTCAAATGATTATTTGGATTAGAGAAAATTTCTTATCATATATTGCATTGAAATAACAAAAATGGTACAAGATTATAGTTTTCATCGTTAACTCAGAAACGACGAAAAAGTTATTGCAATGACAATCCTATGATTATAAATAAATTCTGTTCAGATATTTAAAAATTGATTTTTTTTTAAATTAGTAAT
The DNA here is from genome assembly GCF_947563725.1 of Argiope bruennichi. Lineage (NCBI taxonomy): Eukaryota > Metazoa > Arthropoda > Arachnida > Araneae > Araneidae > Argiope > Argiope bruennichi. Next base: position 61,645,252 of record NC_079160.1, on the reverse strand, counting down.
GTTATAAATATAATTTCTTAATTAGATTATGAAATGTTTTAAGAAGTAGACCTCCAACGTTACATTGTATGGTTTGCTTAAGTTTATTGCGTTTTTTCTCTAATATTTTATGGCTAATTATCTGAGATGGCGAAGACAAAAATTGCCATTACTTTGCAAATAAAAATTGTGAGTCTGATTTAATGCAATCAATCGATTATGAACTGATGCGTTCCAAGTAGCACTCATTTAATTTTAGACTTTAATCTTGCATGAAGCTGAAAATTTAAGATATACTTCAAAAGAAACAATACGTTTGGAAAAATTAAATGACCAGCACAGAGCCATCTATCACGTGACTATTTAGCACAATATACTGTACAATACCTCCGAGATAATGCTTGATATTCTGAAGGTCATACAATATCATGAAATTGTCATTGTAATGTTGTTGGGCATATAGACTGATATTTGAAATTTGAAAAAAAAAAAAAAGTTAAAGTTGAGATGATATTATATCCAACTTTCGCTATTCGAAAAATTATAGAGATAATAGAAATTTATGGAATTATTTGAATAATTTTAATAAACTTTTCAAAATAATAACTTAAAAATTACTTAAAGAAAAGTCTATAAATAATATTCTCTATTTCTAAAAAAATGCAAAATTTTAAAACAAATGAAAACTATCTAATTAATGTTTCTTTGTTAAAAAATTATTTTTTTCCCGCTAACATGATTAAATTTGTACTGCTTCCATCAATATTATGATAATATGTTTCTATTCCAAGGATTATTTTTATCTTTTAAACTAGCACTCTATTTTCAAAAGTCTTTATTATATAAGGAATTTATCTCCTTTTGATTTTTCAATGTTCGTATATTTAGTTAATTTTATTTTAATTTATAGATAGCGATGCATGAATTGATTCCAGTGCCCTAATGTCCTTTAAAATACATTTAATAGTTAATTAAGTTATAAGTCTATGACTATTATTACCAAATTGACATTATTAGGGAATATAACTGGTTTGTTAATACTAAACAATTTGTACATTTATAATCAAATTTAATAATTTATAAATAAATAAATAATATAATTTATAATAAATAATAATTTTTCATTTAATTTACACTTTTTAACATGTCAATATCATCCAGGCAATTTTAATGTCAAAATCTTTGAAAACTCCTTTCCTTATAAAATAATGAATTTTATATAATAAACACACAAAAAAATTACAAAACCAATGGAAAATACATAAGCTGTTCTTTTGCAATTTTTTGAAACTTATATTCATAGGAAACCATTTACTGCATTCTTTCGATAAATAATTTTTCTCTTTTAAAGTCGTTAAACTTCCTCCGAAATGCCTTATCCACGTATAAATATAAACAATAATTAGATTAAAAATACTGTTTCTCCCAGCAATGTTTTGAAAAATAATGCATATTTAAATGCGGAAACTTGAAATCTTCTGCCTGTTTATGTAGTTAAACACATGAAAAAATGTTTTCTTTACAGTTTTGAAATAATAACATGGTAAAAAATTCTCCATTAAATTAACTTGTCAAGCCACATTGGCTTATAAAAAATAAAATTCAGACAGTAATCGAACATCAATCTTCAGAGCGATTTGATTTTTTTAATCAGTTTTTTTCCCAACTATAACACTTAGAAATCGATTTCTTTTCTGCCCTCAACTTATAGAAAAACTTTACTTCCTTCGCTTCTTTTTTGCCATTTTTTTTTTCTTCAGGATTTTTTTTCGATTGGACCAGGGGATAAAGACCACAAAAAACAAATAATGATGCAGTATAAGTTGTTTTTAATATTCTCCTAGAAGAAAAATGGCACGCGATTAAATTAAAATAAAAAAAATAGAAGAAAGAAGAACGCAGATGAAAATAGAATGCAAAAATAAAAAAAAGACAAAAAAATCGTCTGAGTGAATATTAATGGTTCTTGCCAAACCGCGGGAAAATAATAACGTGGAACAAAAGTAAAATACAAATATTTTATGTACTCTTTTATCAATAAAACTTTAAACCTGAAGTTGCTTCGACGAAACCTCTTACGATTCAGAAAAAGGTTCTTAAGCTGTTGTTGTTTTTTATGATGTGGAACTTTTAAAGCCTCTTTTAAAAGCGCAGAAAAATTTTGATAATTCTTTGTATGCTAAAAGATATTCAAAGCATTGGATACCTTTAAAGGTTAAAAAGAAGAGTGGCTTAGCTTGCATTGAAAAGTAGAGATTTGCTTAAGATTGCATTTTTTTTATTGAAATGTTTAATTTCAATGAATAATATTGTGATTATTTTACGTTTGAAAGTTAATTTTTTGGGAGGAGGGGGGGGGGGTTATATTATTGATTTATATTTTGCCTCAAAAAATTAAAAAGAAAACTTTTGCAATTTATTAAATTCTTATATCAGGATTTCAGAAAATATCGATAATTGGAAGGATTACTTTTTTGTAGCCATGTTAATTAAAAAAAGTTTACTCGAAATGTAATCTTGGAATAAACCTCAGAATGAATTTGTCAAAAATTGTAATACTTGTAAGATCTGATGGTTAAAAATATATCTGGAATATAAAAGAAAGCTCAATAAAAAAAATTGAAGTAAAAAGTTATCAACGCATTATTTAAAGAAAATATCCACGAAATTTTTTTTTAAAAAGATGGAGGTTAATTCAATGCCGCGGAATATAACTGTAAAATTTTGGAATTCAGATATGGTTGAAAAAAAAAAGCCTTGTCAAAATTTTGAAGAATTTCGAATACTGGAACGGTATCCATAAAAAGCAATATTTGATATTTGCACTTATGGCACCTATTCACTTTTTACATCTGCCGATTCAATTAAGGTTTACTATTTACTATATTTTAGAACTTAGTTTGAAATGATTATAATTTTCTTAATATTTCTTGTTTCCTTAATCTTACCTATGGAGTTTTAATATTTTTAACTAATATGACGGAAATATTCGTAGGCAATGTTTTCGAAGAATATAACGGACGTATTTTCAGTAATTGCTTTCCGAGACTATTTTTGAGGTAATAGTAGACTATAGAAGAAGTAAATGTATTTGTAAAAAGAAACATTTTTCATAGTTAAACTTTGTGGCTACGATTCAAATATAATTTAATTGGAAAATAATGAGGCTTCCTCCTTACCAACAAAACAATGGTATCAGGTCAAATGATAAAGAAAATTGTTTCTCGAAATAAAAATAAATGGAAAAAAATCTTATGAACTGAACTAGCTTATCCTGGATAAAAACAAAGATCTTTCAGCCTACATCAAATCCCCGAACATACTATTCTTCTGTCTTTTTCTTCAAATCGATTTCCAGTCAGAAAATAAATCTAAAAAAAAAGCTCTGAATATATTCCCGTTGTTTCTTTAGAATTCTACTGAAAAGATTCTCAATTTACTTTTGTTTGCGAGCTCTTTCTTTCCAAGCTTTTCATTTGCTTAACTGCGGGTTTTTATGAGTTTCTGTTCCTTAGAGAATGTTTAACTCCTTTGAAATTTATCCACCACCAAACTCCAGATAAACAATTGTTAAAAACGTTTAAAATTCTTCTAAGCATCTAATTTAAAGCAAGTGATTATTGCGTCGGTTTATATGATAACAATGTTATATAACAAATGGATGCATTCAAAATACAATAAAACTGAATAGAATCTTCACTATGAAAGACTTTCAAATAATAACACACTAATTTTAGAAGAACTGCATTAAAATGAGTCGCAAGCAATGTGGCGAACAATCTATTCTCCAATGACATCTAATGTTGTGCAACAATAGAAATATGAGCTTCAAAACTTTAATTCAAAATAATTAATAAAAAAAAGATTAAATGTGGAATATTTGAACATTTATATTCTTAAGAGATATTCGGTTTCTTATTAAAATAAACCTAGTCACGTCGTAAGTTTTATAAGGATTCCTTTAAGCATCTGCTGAATTCGCCTTTAAAAGAACTAAACTCTTTTGCTAGCGCTAGGTATAGTATTTGAATATAATGTTATACGTTGTTGTTTTTTTCTATTGTAAACCAGTTTCGACCTTTACTGAAAATGTGTATCGAAGTAGTGTCGTAAAAATTTAGCGATGACGAGTACCCTCGTCAAACACAGGATATGAGTAATATGAAATTATGTTGTAATGAAATGACTTTTAATTTTTATTTCAGTAATCACATTTATTTATTTATTTAAGCTTACATACATTTTTTGCATATAAACGAAAAGAAACATAAAAAATCTATTATTTGCTGTTAGAGCATGGTACAACGCATAATAATCTTTTATTTGTTTCTTTGATTTCGACTTCGCCTCTAAATACCTTAAGAATTACGAATATGTTTGAGTTTTTATTCACATTGTAACTCGAACTGCAAGTAGTCACAACTTATTACTCTTGACGAATCAACTCGTCACTACGCAAAATGTTTTTCTTTGTCCATGACGAGTACACGCCTGAAAAATAGTAACAGTAACTGGTAAATTACTTCAATTGAAATGTCGATCCATATCGAATCCTAAATATAATTGTGTGACGGAGTATAAAATGCTGAACAATAAAAATCTTGATATATGTTAGATTGAGTGAAATATTTCAGAATAATGAAATGAACGCACGTTTGATATTTTAAAGATTTATTTAGATTTGAACAAAACATATATTTAAGACAGCAGCAGGCATTGGGGAAAAGGAGTTGAAATGACGGATGCTGCTCTTTACATCAAAATTAGTCAGCAGGTTTCATGGCCTCATTGTTTGTTAATAAAATATTGTCGATAGCCAACGCTGTCTTTCCGATGTAAGAAAGCATAGCAGAACACTTAGACTCAGCGAGCAGTCCGAAATCCAAACATATAACATTCATTTAAAAGAAAATATAGTGGACGCTACTTACCATCATTCTGGTTAATGTTGTCATTCGTTTTATACTATCAAAATCCTTAGCCCCGAACTAGCGTAATCATATGTACACAAAAATGTTCTTCTAACAGGATTATAAATTAGTTATTTAATTTGAAGTTGAGAATTGACCGTTCTTTCATTTTCAACCAGCGGTTAAAATTCATAGAATTTCTTGCTCCACTTTTATAGATGCATTTGAGCGCCATTTCCTCCCATGGAATAAGATTCACATTCTTTGTCTGGACCAGAGTGAACCCTTGGTGTGAAAGAACAGCTTTACAGACAGGTCTGACAGAAATCGGTTAAAAACAGTGCACTAGCGCCTGCAACTAAATTACGAAAAATTAATAAATAACAAAAATGGGGGGGGGGAATTGTGAGCTTTCTGTAATGAACGTTGATGATTACAACGGGGACGAACATGTTGGATAAAGACCTTCAATGATCTTCTTTCCGATGCATACATGCTATACGAACTTTCTATAAATACATACTATATAACATACGTATGTGTAAACATATTTGAACAGTTGCGTGGCCGAATAGAAGAAACTTTTACAATTTTACAATTACACCACGGGAAGCACAATCGTTGCTTGGTGATAATGTTGCGAGGTAGAAAAAGAAAGGGTTGTTTGTCGTATACCATGGTCTTCACCTAAAATTAATCTATTAGTTCCCAGCTTTTTTTCATGTAGCCTAGAGCCTTGATGCCAGTCTAACACTTCAAAGACTTATTATGTGACTTATTGGAACTCGCAGGCACTCTTATATTTACTTAAGAATGTGGTTGTGTATTAGATATCATATTCTGCATCTAAAATTATGCTGTCAGTCCCCAATTAGTTTCATGTAGCCTCACACCCAGACGGTAATCTAACATTTCGAAGATTTATGGTGTGGATTGGAACTCCCCAAAATTAAAAAGCAGCCTAGGAAAAGCTAAATAAATTCAAGCAAAATAAATAAACATGCGAGGACAAAGCTTGAAGTTGCATGATTGAAAGGAGTTTTATTAAGCGTCTTGCTAATTGTAACATCTTCTTTCTATGAAGATAGACAAAACAGTAGATAATTTAATGATTTTGATAGCATTTATATAGAATGCACATGATAGATTTTCTCTTTTGAGATCCATAGATTATTTATAACTTACTGGATGATTCCCTGCTGACAGAAAAAAATTAGAATTTATAATTCGTTAAAGCAAAATTTTTATTATTAGCTTAGATTAGAAGGTAATATGCATCAGTAATATCAAATATGATATTCAAAACTCTTTATTGTGGATTGTACTTGTATGCTTTACTTTTTATATTATAATATCTTGTTCCTGTGAAGACAGATAAAACAATTGCTTTAAAGATTTTAATAGTATTCATTTATAATGCATATGATAGATTTTTCTTTTTGAAATCCATAGATTATTTACAGCTCACTGGATAAATTCCTGCTTACAGGAAAGATTAGAATTTATAATCCGTTAGAGCACAGTTTTTATTATTAGTTTAATTTAGAAAGTAATATGCATCAGTAAAATCAAATACGATATTCAAAATTCTTCACTGTGGATTCTTCTTCTTCCTTAAACTTGTAGAAGTAAAAATCCTTTCTGCTCAAATCTTTAAACAAGAGCACAAATCCAGCCTAATGAAAGTCTCAAGAAATTAGCCCAAGCAAATTGGTTTTAATACTTACATTTCTCTCTATCTCGATTCAAAATAATTCCTAATTAGTTAACATTACATTCATTATGCTATGCGCAATTTACCAAATCAGTAAAATTAACTGAAATGCAATTTTTTAAGCCCACAACTCCACAGCGAATCCAATCCAATCTTCCCATTCAAAATTAGCTCTAATCAAGTTAAGCCCGCCCTTGTCACAAATAACGTCAAGTTTATCTACCCTTTTCCATGAATGCCTTACTTAAATCTTCAGCCTGGTCCTCTTACTTTTACAAAGAGGCATCCTATTTCATTAAACTATTACCCCAAAGAGAGGGAGGTTGCCTTTTTCTTTTGGGTTGATTTGGAGCACTTTTTTGGGGCTGGGCTCTAATTGGTTTCTGGGCTGTTCTCCACACCGATTTATCTTTCTTAAATGCGCGATTTTTCTTGGAGCTGTATTGTTTCTTGGAGTTTTTATTTTGGGTTTGGGTTCTGGAGCTATTGAGGAGTTCGTTAATTTCGTTTAAGTTTTCCTTTCGTTGTGTTAGTGAAATGGCGAAATGAAAAATGTGCTGTTCAGGACATTTTCGGGTTATAAATTTTTTTCAGCTCTTATTGTGTGGGCCGAGAATGGGTTGGTTTAACTTAATTCCTCCCTTCTCTTATTGTTTTATTTATGCTGCTTTACATATAACTAAAAAGTGAGATAGGAGTAAGCGATTGTAAATTTCTTGCTTTTAGATCATAATCCACTCAAAGAAATAAAGACATTATTTTAAAAGACATTCTTAAAAATTCTTAGACATTCTTTTAAACACTTATTTTGAAAAAAAAAGGGGGAGATTAAAGTATTCAGAATCTACATTATATAAATAAATTAAGCGCTTGAAGAGAAGAAAAATGTCTTATGTTATTACTCATTTTTTAGTCTTATTACATAAGATTGAAAAAAGAATGATTAAAATTTATTAAATTTTAAAACGTTTGTGGTATTTGATCATTTTTTAAATGTATTTACTAGAAAGGGAAAGAGGATTAAATTAAAACAATAGACTTTAAGTGTGCAAATTCTGGATAATTATTAAATAAAAAATAATAAAAATTACAATATTTTTATTGACCAGTGACTTCTACTGTTTTTTTTTTTATTTCAGTTGTAATTTTAATATTATTTTAGGGTTTTGCCCTCGTACAATGTCCTTTTGAATATCTTAAGCATAACCAGACAAAGCAGCAAGTACTGATTGTATGAAAGTACACATTTTCTATTAAATGTATACACAATTGTTCGGGTTTTGCGATGTTACAGTAACCGTTTGAATATTGGAAATGTCACCAGGCTAGATAGTGATCGATGCTAATCGTATCAATGAATGCATTCTCGAGTAAATGCATCAATAATTTTTTGGCGTATGCTCTCTTAAATAACCTTTTGAATATTGGAAATGTAACTAGGCTATATAATAATTGGTACTGATTGTCTAAAAGTATATATTCTCGAGTAAATGTATTGTTATAAAAATTTTCTTCTACTACAAATACCATCAATTAATCGTAATGACGCAGCACATTTAATTAATCATTAGTTCAGCAGCTTGCTTGCTTGCTAATCCTTCAGTTTCTCTACGTGTTGGCGACTCCGACTCCTCTGACACACACACAACTTTTGACGATCCACACAACTTCTTCCGATACACACGACTTCTTCTTCAGATTCAGATTGCCTGTCTTTTATAGTTCCGGGAGGCGGGGCTAGAAACTGCAGACCAATCAGGGCGTACCTGGGTGTATCTCTGTTATTACTGGATGGATCATTAAACTTCTCGAACTTTCTGGTATTATCCATTTAGTCGCCAAACTCGCCAAATTCAACGCCAAGTCGCCAAATGGTCGCCAAGCTCTCAGGTCATTGACGTGGCAGCCGCTCAGCACAGATCTTACAACGGTCTTTCTTAAGGTGATACTAGCCGTGATGGGAAGCAAATTACAAGTTTGTAACAGTATCAATAACTGCTAATATATATCTGTATATATTAAAGCATTTCGGATTTAGTTTACTCAAGTTTCCTTAACTAGAAGTATTCTGTTGTTATTGGTATTACTATTAATGTTACGACATGACGATGTTTTTCTTACATTAATTTTCTATTATCACAATATGCTTAAAATTGTTACGATATCTTTACGATATTGGCCGGTATTTAGAATATCGAAAAACATCTTGAAGAAATCTTATAATATCTTTTTTAGTAGAATTCTCAAATATACAAACTGAATGAATCAGAAACCCGGGTTTATGGAAGACAGCTTCTGTTTATCATTCAGCTTAAACTTCAGATTTCAGTTTTATTCATGAATTACATTAAACTCCCCAATTACCATAAGAGCTCTGAGTATTTGTATATTTTTTTTCACAACAAAAGGAAATGCTTTTCGCATTGAATTGCATTTCCATGAATTTCATTTCACTTTCCCCTGTGCTGGCCGCAAGCAAAAGAAGAAGCACAATGCCATCCAAAAATTTACGAATAGGTTTTTAAATGTTCATTCAGTTTTTGCAATAGTTTTTTTAAATCATAAGAATAGCATCATACAAATAATAAATAAGGGATGCATATTTTAATGTCTTTGAGTTTTTTTTTACAAAAATAAATCTTATTTCTTTCTTCAACAATGCCAGTGGTACTTTTTTTGTAATATTATTTTAATAAAAAATACCATCCTTTATCGTCATGTGCCTTCAAAATCGTATTTTTTGGATAAAGTGTCGAATATTTTGAAAAAAAATTAGACATCATAGCCCGGATTTTATATGTAGAACAAATAATGTCCATCTTGGCAAAAATATAAATATAATTATCTGACTTAATTTAGATATTGACATTTAGTATTGGTTTTTGTAAGACACATAACATTTGTCATTGGACATTACAACACGTTGATGGGCTAGCAATAAAGTAAACATTTCAGATACAACTGACATCTGCTGTGACAAAGTCATTTTGTTATGTTTGGATGAATCTGAAAGTTTATAAGACATTTGCCAATAAATTACGAACGGCGATGCTTCTTCGAAACTCAGGATAGATTTCTGGAAGGGAAACAAACATAACAATTAAAGTAAAGAACGCACATCACCATTATCCTCCTTGTTGTAATTTATCCCCAACTCCAAATAGCCACCTAATCTGTCTCAAATTCAAACAGCATCTAAAACGGTTCACTTAATCCAACAATCATCTAAAACTGAGATTGGAGATCGCCGGAATGTCTCCATGGCAGCAAGAAGGCTCCAAATGTTAAACACCCATTTGAACAAGTCATTAGTTGTTGCTGTTATTCCCTCCAATATCTATCAGACAAAATGGCTGGCGCTTTCGTCCTGCAAAACTCTTTTAAGATTTAACTTTAATCCTTGGAATGAAGGAATACATTTTCTTGCAACTACTTAGGGTTAAAAGCCTTCCTCCCGAAAAACGTAATTCACTTTCACTCCAAAAAGCGTGTAGCTCTTTCTGGTAATTACCAGAAAGTTTCTACCTTTTCATTTAAACGCTTTTCTAACCTTTTCGTTTCCTCTTTCTTTTTCCCTCTGTACCATTTTATCTCGCGTTATAAGAAACATTGAGATAATAATCGTCAGATTCTATCGTGGCAACAGGGGGGAGGGATAGAGAGAGAAAAAGACATTTTCTTTTTAAGTGGGCAGGGGCCTTTAAAGAGGTTCACATAAAAAGAAACTTCCACTCTTTCAGTAAGATCATTGCAACAAAGAAAAGAGCACTTTCCAACAGCCCGCTCTCTTTTTTACTCAGAACAGTGACAAAGAAGGCAACAACGTACTTACAACTGTTTCGGCACGGGGACCTGTTCGTTTTTATTTCCATCCCTGTATTTCAGCACTCAAAAAGGGGTAGGATAGGTACTTAACTCTGCAGAAACAGGCGCGAGATATCATTACAAGAAATAGATTCTTTTTTTTTTTTTTTCACACTTCAACACGCCAGGATACGGCATTCCTTCTCTTGCTTTCTTTTTGTTCTTGTTCTTTTTCCTGTTGAAGTCAGAAATGGGAGTAGTGTTTATGGGAGCACCCTATCAGGTATGTAAGTGATAAGGCTAGACTTTTGTGTAAGGTGTCACAGTGGATTGCTTATTTCTGACACTGGAATGGGGTTCTTCAGAAAATTGAAAATTATTTCCTGGAGGATTTTCTTTTCGTTTGGGGCTGCGGCTTTTCCAGAGACAAAGGGAAAAAAAAATTAGGGAAGGATCTTTTAGCTTTTTTTTTTTCTATTTTGCTGAATGGTAGAGGGTATTTTCTGTTTCTTTAAGGAAATTACATAAGGTTTTGTGCAGGACGTGATACAAGATGGTCTGAGTGGGGCTTCACTCGAGCTTGAAATTTTGAGTTGGTGACGTTTCGAATGGATAAATATAACGGCGTGGAAATTTAGAACGAAAAATTATTATTTTTTTTCTTTTTGTCAAATGTTTGTCTGTACTTAGGACATTTTGAAAATTTTGCCTTTTTTTTTATTTAAACATAAATTTATTTAAGATTTTTTTTTCTAGTTTTACTTTTTATTTACTATTTTCGGTTTCTTTTTATGAAATTTAACAAATCGCTCATAATGTTATGTTTTTTTTTTTTATTTTGGTGTTATATAAACTAGTTGTATGAATTATTTAAAATTTTTTAGACAAAAAAAGCAATAAAGGGAATGTATATTTAAAAATAATCTATAGATTGTATTTGATTAAATTATAAATTCTTTGATGCATCATTAAATAATGTTCTAGACAAAAAAAAAGTCTTAAATATTCTTAAGAAATATCGTTTGCCTTGAATTAAAAACAATTAAAAACGAAAATGAAATGTAATGTTTAATATTTCTCTATTTAATTTATTCAATACTTTTAATCCATTTAAATCATTTGCATATTTTTAAAGCAATCTAAAGATATTACCGATTTCTTTTTTTCGAATAAAATTAAATAAAACACCATTGTTGACTTCTCAAAACTTATTTTTTCTTAATCCATCTTTCAAATTTGCTTATAATAGAAATGTTCCCACACTAACCCTATTATTAAATATGAGAATTATTTCATTCCATATTTTTCATGAGTAAAATACAAAAAAAAAAAAAAAAAAAAAAAAAAATTTGTTCCTAGTTAAGCCAACTAAGTAAGTGTCACTAAAGAGCTATATGAAAAATTGGTAAATCTTCTGATTTATTAACACTATAATAAATCTTGCTGCATTTCCAGACAGATACTCAAAGGAATGATGTCAGTTAATAAAAGTTATTTCACAATATTATTGTATTCGTTTTGCAGAAGATTGTTAAAGGTTCTTAGAAATGCATTTCAAAGCAAAACATTGTTTGAAAGTGCCTATGACGTCAGAGGTAGAAAAACGAAAACACGATTGTCAGTTAAATCTACAAGAACATAATTTTGTTAGTATCCGAATTTGTCTTATAATTTATTGATGGAATCACAAAAATTATACATTTTCTTAAATTCTTAAAATCTATTTTATTGTAAATTATCCATCAAGAATATTTCCATTTCACGACTTTTATTGAGGCAAATTATTAAAAGTGTTTCATTATTTTATTTGTTTAACAATAGATTTGTAGTGGTATATTTAAGGATTTTCAGAACATAGTCAGTCTATATTATAAAGCTCCTCTTTGAATTAACTTGTCGGTTTCGTTTCCCATTTCAACAAACTTTTAATATAATCAAAAAATTAATTACTTATTTAGATTAGTATTTTTATTTCAATAACTTTTTGAAAATGTTATTTATCTGCTTTTTATAACTTCACGGCATATGTTTTTATAAAATTTTATTAATAAGTAGATATTTCGTCTTCACAAATACCATAATAATTAAGTTATACCACTGTTTAATAATTCATAGAATTTATATATATATTTTCAAATTTATTTACATATTTCAAATTTATTTACATTTATTTACATATTTTCAAATTTATTTACATTTTTAAACGATTGACTCTCGGCCTCTTCTCAGCTAGCCGGTCCTAGGCAGCTACCTAATCTACCTAAATGGAAATCTGACACTACTGGCAGTTGAATTGCATTGTTATTGCGTCAATAATAAAAACCACTTTGCCTAGATTTCGAGCAATACATTACTCTTATTGTATACCGTTTTTTTTTTTTGCAAAATATATTTTTATAATATTTTTGACTAAAAATATTTAGAAATCAAATACTGTTTAAATAAACTACAGCAACTCCTCTGTTTAATTTAATAAGTTTTATTTATTACCATTAATTATATCTTAATTCAACTACAACGATTTTGGACACAAAAGAATTCGCAAAATTTCATTCCAATAACTGAAAAGCAAACATTGTTCTAACTTTTTATTTTTTCAAGATTACAAAGAAATTGTTACATCGAAGATATCTGATAAGCCATATAATGCTGTTGCCATAACTTCAATCGTAATATTTCCTGATTATTCCTAGCTTCCACCGTTTTAAAACATATGCACTCATAAAAAACAAACAAAAAAACTATTGGATAAAATAAAGCTTCTAATGGATTTTAGAGGTTCATTTCGAAAACCTTTATACATCCATATATAATTTACCGATTTATTTTCTGAAATATATATAAATCTGAATGAGAAATATATATCCACGCCATTCTTTTTCGAGCAGAAAAATTCAATTTTTGTTGATAAAAACCAGAATATTCCCTTTTTAATAGTTTAATTAACAATTCGATTTATGTATTCGAACTTCCTATGACACATAAATATATCAGATAAAAATCTCCCCTTTTCTTTTTTACGGCTTTAGTTTTACTGCATCCGCTAGGTATTATGATCAGCTATAAAGCCAAGTTAATTATTTTCGATGATAATAACCTAGGTGTTCATTCACTGCTGATAAGGTGCACATAACTTATCGTTTATTGAAGTCTCCCGTTAAGCTTCGAGTAGATACTTTCCAATACTACGTCATCTGATGGTTTTGTTACCAGCTATTTCCTGATAAATAAATAAAAACAAATGTGGCATTCGGCTTATATAGCCCGAAACGGAAAACCATAATTATTAACAAAACAGAAGGAACATTTCGGGAAATTCGGCTCATTATTCTAAGAGCAGAACAATAATCAATGCGGAAATATGTAGCTGGAACAAAATTGTTTTGTGTTTCCGAAATGGCTGGATATAAATTAGGAAAGCTTCGGCGATAATGCGTTTTTAAATCGTCTGCTAGCATTATTTCATTTTTATTCATTCTTTGAGTAATGGAATAAGTACAAATAAGAACACAGAATCGTCCGAATAACTCGGATTATTCTCAAATAACTTTTAAACACTCATAGATTAATTACTTTAGTTTAATTAGAATAATCAAACGAATTACGTAAGATAAATCTAATTACTTTAGTTCTGAGTTATAGTGTTTGTGTCTCGAAAAGCACTAAAGATGATACGTAGCTTAGATAAATTTAATCTAAATAAGAATTCTTCACGAATTGTTCTGGTTTCAAATGACACTAATTGGAATAGTTTGATTTATTATTCGAAAGCTTTTATCAACTCGAACTGTAATACCCAAATTTCTGTTGTGATATTGATATCTTAACGAAGGCATTTCATTTTATTCAAAATTTAATATTCAAGAAAATAATTATTGAATACATACTGCTGATTGAGTTTTTTAATGATAAATATTCATATTAATAATATAGATATTCATTGTTTTGCTATTTACTTTTACATTTTTAAAACCCTTTCCGAGAACTGGTGAAATAATTGAACAATAAAGCAAAAGTATGAAATAATGATGGTATATACTGTACATAATTTTAAAATTAGAACAGCAAAATGCAATAAATTCAATTTTAAATAATGAAAATATTTCATATTAATCATTCTTTTATTATTTAATGGATTAATAATGATTAAATTAATTCCTGTTAGTTGCATTTCACTTGTCCTTTTTTTAACAATAAAATAAATAGTCGTTTTTTTGTCTTTTTATTTATTTTTTTATCAAATGTAAAAGAGATGTTTTCGTTTTGTGAAAGAAAATATTATTTTTCATCAAATTTAATTTTTAAAAAGTGATTAAATTTCTAAAATATACTTTTAAAATTTTTCTTGTTTCCGTATTTTAATAAGCGCAATGGATGTAATATAAGGTTTTACATTAATAAATTCTATTGTTATAGATACAGTGAAATGTAAGATTATCATTTCTATTATGTTTGACCCTTCATTTTTAAACGAAGTTAATTTAAAAAAAAATTATGACGGTATTATTTCGGTATCATCACTAATGCTCCAAAGCCTAACACCATTACGCTTTGCTATTTATACTATTTTTTGTTGTAACCAATATTTGGTTAGAACAGTTGTTTGTAATCAAATATTAACGGTAGTTTATTTTTTCAGTATTTACTCAGAGTAAAGTTAAAGGAAGATCTATTGTTAATAACAAGCTTCTAAGTTTGGTTATTTTTAATTCTTTGTCGCCAATATTCGTAAACTACATGATTTTTGGCGATAATTGGAACCAATATTTTAGTTTGGCGACTGCTGGTGCAGTGATAAAAATAAAGTACAAAAAAGTTTAAAATACATATATTTTCTATCTATAAAAACATTAATTCTTATATTTCTTTTTATATAAAAATTTTTCTTTAAACAAAAATCAAATTTTTTTCATAGTATTTTTAGTTAAAATAACGGTTAATGAAAAATTACAGATTGTATGGGCTTATGGAACTTGTAGTCAATTAAATAGTTGCTTATAAATAAATAATTGATTAACTACTGATTATTTTAAAGGGTTACGGATTAATATTATTTATATAGAATTAATTGGTGTCACCAGTTTTTCATTGATAAAGGGAAGATAAGATAAAAATTATTCTGAATAAATATTATTTTTTTTCCATGATCGAATTTGAGTATATGTTCCATAAATTTGGTTTATGGGACCTCCCCTTCTTAGGAATTCCAAAAATTTATCCAAATAAGCATCGTTTATTCTAAACGTATTACTTAAATGAATTTATAAGGGACCCAAAAATTCAAATACCTTATGTCGTCATCAAGTCTAAATCTGGCATTGATTTTTATATCCGTAATTTTAATGTCAGATTCAGCATTTAATATTTTTATTTTCATGAATTTCTGAATTAAACGAGATTTTGAATTATTAAATCTAGAAAAAAATTAATCGGTAATTTTTTGAATGTTTAACTATTTAAAAAATATTATATTTATATCGAGAAAGATCCACAAAATATTGATATAAAAGACAAGCCAAATCGTCCAAAAAATATTTTGAAATAAGATACAGAATGCTGCATTGGTTCTGGCATTAAATATCCCAATGGATTTAAAGAAAATTACTTAAATCCATAAAGATAGAAGACACTTAAACAAATATATTTATCTTTGTTGAATATGGTTCAAGATCAGTAATTCTTTAAAATGTTATATTACGAATTCGATTGGTATTGTAAATGCATTTATCAAATGTAAAAAAAAAAATCATTGACTTTCCATTCTTATACTGAGCAAATAAAAAGAAAATAAGTCCCAGAATGCATTGCCAAGCCAAACGATTTTTTTTCCTATTGTCGATAACGTTTTTCATTCTTTCTACTCAGTGAATCAAATTTATCCGCAGTATTTTAGTGCTTCTATGGTAATGGAACATAGAATTTCCATTTTTCTTCTCATGGGAATTTCAATTTAAAGCAATGATTCCAAAATGCTTTTGAGAGATTTTGGATTCAATAAATATTCGTTACCGTTGTAAATTACGTCGCAAACGAGTTGCAAATTGAGCCAGATGCTTTCAGAACATTAAATTGGATGTTAAGACACATGGGTCGATCTTTATATATATATATATATTCGTTTTTCTCTAAAATAAATATTATATTCGTATTCTTTTTTTTAGAATTTTGATTAATCTATAAGCAAGATTAAACTAATTTTATAAAATCTTTTTTTGGTAATTTTAAAATATTTAAGATCCTATTAATCTATGAACTGACATGTCATTAAAAATGTGTCATAATTGAAATGGTTGGTTCATTTTAATCGTATAGAATTTTGAACTACTATTGAGATATATTAAATGTTCTGGTGACAACAAGTATGCTATTTAGAATACATTGCGGATTGTTCACTGAGTTTTGAAATCAAAGCCAGATGCGATATTATTCTTAAAAATTATCAATACACAAGGTGATTCAAATTAAAGTATGTCTGTTTCGGACGCCCTGGCGAGTGAACCAGCCGATATAACTCCTTCATATGTGGAGAATGTACATTTCAGGCCATGGGAAATTGAAAGGTATAATGTTTATGAATGAATCAATGTTTTAGGCCTAAGGCAAGGTGGGCATATTGTAAAACATCTGTGAAATTTTTGTTTGCTGCCTTTCGTTTGTTACTGTCATTGAAATTTATGTAATAACGAAAGTTTGTGTTGTCTAGTAAAGTTTATTACATTTTTACCTCGTATTCTGTTCTGTATTGTTGGTTCCATGTTTCATATTCATTAATTAAACCGATCGCAGCTCCACATTTCACTTAGCGGCCTTTTTTGAACTAATTTTTTATTTCAGCAATCAAGTTTCCATTTCTTGAAATGTGTATCCTTTAAATATGAAGGCGTTACGTTAACTGGTTCTCTCACCAAGGCGTCTCAAACAGGGATACTTTCATACAAATCACCCTGTTTTTAAAATGTATTAAAAATCAAAGAACATGCCCCCACATCCATATTCACTGTATCAATTTCGCTATTTTTTATATGGAAACTTTTGGCCGTTAAATATGCCATCTGTATCTATACACCCATTGCCTTCCTTTTCAAAAATAATCCAAAAATATTGTACCAAAATTTCCAATAAATCCAAATGTACATTCTCTGAAGAGAAGAATTTCGGTAGAGCCTCCCAGCTCAAGTAATTGTTCCGATTTCACCATTTTTTGCATTAAATTTTATTCCTGCTAGTACGTCAGCAATGATTGTCTATGTCTCATCGCCCTCCAGTTTCTGGATGTATCGCAGAATTAATTAAGTTGGGGAACTGTGCGCAAGCTCAGATGAATTTTAAATCATTTGAGATTGCGCGCTGTGCACTATTTTGGATGTATAACCAACCAATATATATGCGTTTACTATGCAGGAATATTTCAAAATGGTATTTTCATTTGATGCGATAAGCTATATTTCATCATGATTTAATTAAAGATATTAATATAATGATATGACTTAATTAATGCCATTAATATGTTGAGCGAACAGTCGCCAAAGATGGCTAATTAATTATATTTTGTAAGCATGAAATAGTTAATTTTATTCCTCCAGTGACTATTACCATTCTTTATTTAAAAAAGAAATAGTAGTTACGTAAGGATAATTCGATTAAAGCAGAAATCTGTGCAATGAAAAATACCTCTTATTACCCAAAATCAAGATAGAGATCAGATTAAATAAGTTATCTCAATTTAAGAAAAATTTCTTGCGCTCATAAAAAAAAGATTTTTTTTTTGAGAAATAAGGTCATTACTTTGAAAAGTAGGCAAGTACTGAAAAATAACTACTGTTCATCAATATCAGTTCGCTTATAAAAGAGTCGTACAACCTCGTAATGCCTCGCAATATATATCTTTACAGCCGTGGTAAAGAGGTAGGAATAAAGTCGTAAATTACTTTTATGAGTGAAAAAAAAGAGAGAGACAAGCAGCACGGAAACTTATATGTTCTTTAAATCACGGATGACAGAATGAAGAGGAGATTGAGACGTTGTTTATGACAGTATCAGTGTCTGTTAATATTAACTTTTTGAGTAGTTACAAGAAATATGTTGGTACTTATGTGAAAGTTTTATGGAAAGTACTGAAATAAACTGAAAAAATATAAGTATCGCCAAATTTATGCTTTAGTAATATTATTTTTAAAATTATAGTTATTAATAGAGTTAATTAGATTTGTTTATATTATGAATTGCGGACTTTATTTTTTTTAAATAATTGCATTAATTTAATAAAGTCAACCATCGACATCTTAACTATAATCTATATCTTATCACACCGTGACTGAAGCTACTGTTTTAAAATATAACTGCTCAATAAACAGGGAGAATTTTAATGGATCCTAGCACAACCCACCTCTTGGCGTCTTTTTTGAATTCTCGCCAAATGAGTGGCGATACCGTCGCCACTGTGGCGACCTAGACGGACTTTTTTTAAATTTATTTTATTTTTTATTATATTTATTTTATTTATTTATTTTATTTTTATTATTATTTATTTATTTATTATATTTATTATTATTTATTTATTTATTATATTTATTATTATTTCTGGCTTTCAAATATCGTTTTTAATTGAAAAATAATAATAATAACAAATATTCAATTAGTTGTCAACTTGGCGAGATTTCAAATAAGTCGCCAAGAGGTGGGCCCATCTAGGATTTTACCATTTTGATTAGTTAACAAAAAACGTAAAACGGTGAAAAGAATTGGCTAATTAAGTTTGCGCAATTGATTCAGTTAATGAGATTAGGAGCTGCGCAAGGTTTTATTTTGAAGTATATCTAGAAAATGGAGGGCGGCTGGCTATAGAAAGTAAATTGAGCTGTAACTAGGAGCCACGAGCAGCCACATGGAATTAAATTGGCGAAATTGTTACAATGGTTAGTGCTGGGGGAATCTGTTGTGCTTTTTTTCTCCATAGAGAATGCAAATCGAATATTTTTTTGAGATTTCTTTTAAAACTATTTGATAGCCAAAGACATTGATCAGCTTTTCATAAGTAATAAAAAATTGGCGAAATCTGACCATTAGTTTTGGATGGAACACTTTTTTTTGGTTTCAATAATGAAATTAAATATTAATTTAAATATTCTTATTTTATTATATTATCTCTGACGTAATTAAATGTTGATCAATTTAGAATCTATTCTATGTACAAGATTTTTGGAAAGCCCGATATTTTCAGGATTTTGTACAGTTTAATAATCCTTTTTGGTAAATTTGTAAAAAACAACAACATTACTTTTAAATCTACAGATAACGTTTTGAAGGAAAACAGAAAGACAATAGTCAGACTACATGTCTGGTCAATGTAACTGCATGTCAATAAACCCAAAGGTAAATGTACAGCATAGTCAATTGTATTCAACAGCATATTCAATGAAGCTTTCTTATTTAACAAATAATATCCAACCTATAAACATTATCATGTAAAACTATTATTATCATGTCTGATCTTTTTACATTTTTTCTGGCAAAAGATTTTAACTGATTCGTCCAAACTAAAATTATCCTAAGAAAAATTCTGCCGCTAAAATATCTTCTATTTTTAAATACAGTCATATTGACGAAAACGTGCAACTTTTACTTCATATTTAAATACGGCCAGATAATACTCTATTTTCAAAGCGTCATTTTAAAAAAGCAAGGAAAAAAATTTCTGCGTCATCAATTTTTTCCACCGAAATTTCGTTTCCTCATGCAGAAATCAAAATAAAATAATAAACATTCAAAAATCTTCATTTCCTCCAAAAGTTAGTTGCGAAAATCATGAAGTTTGGAATAATGAGATATCGTAAAAAACTGCCACTGTTTCCATACAAAAAGAAAAACTAAATATAAAGTATTAAAATTTCCTGAGTTTGCTTTTCGAAGTTGGCAGAAGCCCAAAGGAATACATTTAGATCTTTATCTGCATCACACATTTTTATTTAGAATCCTATAAGCAAATTTGAAAGTGTTTATTTTTTTTCCAGACAGCTGAAAAAACATTTTTTTTTCGTTATAAAGTGTTATATCTCGCAACTGTGTGGTTTGTAAGACAAGAACTTTTCATTATTTTTATCAGTCTTCGGACATTTTTAGAAAAAGTTAGAATGATAACGTCAGAAAATAATATGGCAGTTCTTAAGGGATACTATTAGAGTTAGATAAATATTACATGTCTGAAAAGTTAGAGAATCTATTTTGGTAAAATGCTTTGCATTTTTTTTTTTCGTTATAGAAAAATAAGCGAAGTTTCGGTCGTACACATTTTCTCTCTTTTTCAATGATTGTGTAAGTTTTATAAAGCATTGCACACTTTGCTTAATTTTAGTACTCAAAAGAAAAATTGAATAGTTTGTCTTTTCTCTAGTGCAGTTCCGTTGAAAATATATTTATTACTCTTGGGTAATTTATGGGAATACTAAAATTTTATATTATAATGCATAAAAAAGACTTAACTAATCCTACTTATTTTTAATTTAATCCTAGAACTTAATCCTATTTATTTTTTTAATAATAAAAATTTCATTCCTTGCTTATTTTTAAACTTACTCATACTACTCATTTTCCACTAAAAATATGCTTTGTATAATCTGCAAAAAGCAGAAAAATGAAGCAAACAATTTACAAGTAGTATTAAATTCATATAGAAATTTTAAAGCATGCCATTCTATATCTATTGTCTTAAATCTTTTTCGATACAGCATGAAAGAGGAAAATAAATTTTTCCTTTGGTAAACTTTTTAAATTATTTTAAGCATAACCTTGAATTTATCTTCAATATAAACCATCAATCGTGTTTATGAATTTGTGCAATTCTATAATTTGATTCTAAATCATTTAATTTTGGTTATACTAGCCAGTCTTCCTTTATTATTTAAAAATATTATCATTTATTATTAAAAACAAAGTATATTAAATTTGACATTAATTACTTATTAACTTCGAATGAAATATTTCTAAAACAAAATAACATTTTCTTCAAACTAATTTTTTATTTTAACATTTCTTCTATATTAATTCGTTATTTTAACATTTCTTTTATATTTTAACATTTACAACATTTTCTTCAGCATAATTTTGTATTTTATACAACCATTATAATTATATCACAAAAGGGCAATTGTGATATAATTGGTCGTGTCTCTGTGTTTGAATGCAGATTTTGTCAATTCAAGTATATTGAAATGAAAGTAATACTAATAATAAGTTCGTATTTTTATAAAATGGTTTTTCTAAATTTTCTTAGACTTTGTATTAATTCCCAAGTTTTATAAGAATAAGAACCGTAGACATTTCTAGTTTTTCATAAAATCTTAGCTCTTGACTTTTATATTACTTTTGAATATATTCTTTTATAAGATTTTTATCAAGCATCGTTAGGCTTAGTATTTGAACAAGAAAACTAACTGAAATTGGACACACTATCTGACGATATTTTGCTTCTTTTGTGCTGATATATATATAATCGTCTGCACATCAATATCAGGAGACATAATTATTTATTTTGGGAATTGCAGTTATTAATCAAAACAGTAATTCCTCAAAACAGTTATTGTTTGGAAAATGTCTTTGCCTGGCTGTACACATATGTTTTATAAAATTTGAATGAATTGCTAAATAAAATCATTTCATTGTTTTAAAATTTCAATAATTTTATCCATTGTTATTCTTTGTTATTTCAATATTTACTAGTCTTTGTCATTTCAATGTTTACTATTCTTTACATCATTTCAATATTTTCTATTCTATATTTTATTTCATTATTTACTATTATTTATGTCAATTTAATATTTGCTATTTTTTATGTCATTTCAATGTTTACTATTCTTTAAGAAATTAGTGCAATGTAAAAAATTAATGTAACAGTTTTCTATAAATTGTATGGATTCGTTAATTTATATTTTACGAATTTATACAATTTTTAAAATATATATTTCTAATCTAAAATATAAGTTAAATCTAAAGTTAAATCTGAAATATATTTTCAGATTTAACAAAAATATTTTTTTAATTAAAACACTTTTTGTTTATATTTGTATGTATTGCATTATTTCTTTCCATTTCAGGTAAGAAAATATTATGATTGTAGCCCTGAAAATTTGGAATAAGTGTCACACAATATGTTTATCGTTTCAATCTGATAAGTATATTTATATATTTTTTTTAATTGATTTTAAAATGATATACTGAAATGGTAGTTTCTGTTCTTCCTTGATGTTAATGATATCTAGAATAAATAATTAGGAAAAACTAAATGCAGGCAAATATATATACAATGTTCATCTAACGAAGAAAAAAAATCACTTTGCTTCATTCAAAAATATTTATAAGCATAAGTATATTTAAGATTTTTTTTTCTAAGAAAACATTTTTAAATAACCCACTCAGAATTTTTCCAAACGATAAATCCATGCTCTTTTATTAGAGTTAAGCCTATTTGTAGCTCATAAATATAAAAACGTAAATAACTATTCCTCATAGGATCGCCGACGAATAATAGAACGGCAATGATTTTAAAAACTGCATCTGTTAGGAATCTTATTAGAAAATGTCCACTGGTATTTACACCCTGAAGGGACAAAGGGTATCGACTTTTTTTTGTACGAATTTATTCAGTTGGAAACGGGGAAATACAGGAATGATGGAACTGTTTTAAAAAGCGGAATTTTTCCTTTGATCTTACTTTACTTCCCAGACGTCTTTTAAAAGTAAAATTCTGAACTAAACAAATTTTTTCTATTCCATTTCAGAAAAGGAATCATCAATAAACCGTTTACTATCATATTATTATTCTTTACCCAAGGGCTGAAATTTCGCGCTTTGAAGATTTTTGTCTGAATTTGTTTATTTTGATTTCATTTTTTTTCTCTTCATGTTATTACAATTCTATAGATGTTTGTTTGAACAAAAAGTCGTTTGTTTGAAGTTTCAATGAAAATGTTTTTCAAATAGTTGAATAATTTTTGTAAATATTTTAAGTTGTATTTTGTGAGGATACACATTGTATATAACCTAATAAAATGAATTAAGAAATGAATTAATTAATGTATATTAGTTTCTAATGAAACAAAGATAATATGAAAAAGTTATAAATTTGTAATTTGAACTGAAGTGAAATATGTGCTGGATTTACCAGACTTTTTAACAAAAGACTTCGAATTTAATTGAAAGATTTCGAGCAATGTTTTTCTACTTTTTTATTAAAATAATAGTATGTTGTTTTATAAAAAAAATAATGATCAATATGGCATATGCATTTAAATTTGCGCAAATGCCTTTGGGTACTAGTTGTTCAGCAAGCATCTATTATTTGAAACAATTGTCAAAACCATACAATTAACAATTCCCAACAATAGGCAAACCGTTTCCCTCGTTACAAGCACTATACCAGTTTCACAAATTTTTTATTTTAAAATAAAATTAATGGCAACTTTATTTTTATAACTTTTTATTATTATAAAATTAATGCCACCAGTGCCTGTATGAATTTCATATCAAATCAAATATCAATCCTTTTCTAAACCACATCTAATATCGTGAGAAATTTTGAAAATATTATATCACTGTACATTCTGTGTGAGGTCAAGACTTAACAGATTTCGCCAATAACAGCCGCTAAATAAAATATCTAATGCGCCGATTTTGATTTCTTATTTTTATGAAGAATCATGACCCATAGAATAAGTCATGAGCTGTCATCTGCCTTATCATCTGAGAGATACTGCAAAATAAAAAGATAATCTGCATAAATGGACCGATTTCGCCAATTTTCCTCTCATTTTATTTTGCTAATTTTAGCCATAGCTGAACAGCCTGGATACTTTATCATGTAGTCATAACAACTTTTTTCAGATCGATCCAACGGTTGGGGCAGATGAAATCTTTAGCTGAATTTCACCATACCTACTGCACATTGAACTATTTTTTCGATTTTTTTTTCCAAAAATGGTGGGTAATGAAAGGTAAGCGCCCTTGATGACACATTTAGAGGCCATGAGTTTTCATATGAAACCAACATTTTTGTAGTCATACTAATTGCTGAGGTTAGACGACTGATTCAATTGTTTCCCGTATTATTTTAAATGTATATCTGTTATAGTGAGCCATTTAAGATGTAATATACAGTTTCAAACGCTGTTCAAAATATATTTCAGGATCTAGTGGGCTTTAAAAATTACGGACACTTCTTCGACTCCACATAATTAGTGAAATCGAAACTTTATTGCAAGTTTGTTCAGAGGCTTGTCATAAAAAATTATTTGCCCTATAAATATGCCACTTTGTAATATATATTACATGGCATGGAGGGCAAAATAAAATAAAAAATAGATATGCAAAAAAATAGTAATACTTTTTATACGCCTAATATCATTAGCATTTCTTTCATTTAATTCATTGCTTTCATTTAATTTGTTTTGAACTTTAAGCTATTAAAAAAATACTTCTAATTATGACAACGGTAATTAGCACACAAGATATGCTTTAAGTATCGTCTCAATCATCAAGCAGAAATTGAAATAAAGTTTTATTTTTTGTAGCTTATAAACAAAATATTTTTAAAAATGTATTAAAATTAGAAAAAGAAACTTAATATCACATAAAAATTTATTTATAGATTTAATGTCCTCCCAAAATTTTTACTATTATATTTTTAATTTTAAAGTGGTTTTAAATTTTAAAGTGGTTACGAAATGGTTTCGTGCTGTAACATGCTTCCAAGTTATTGAGGTAGAAATTTAAAATTTTGATTAATTTTTAATCGAAAATCCAACTAAAAATTTGGAAACCATTTTCTATAATAAATAAAGGCGAAAACCATTTCTAAGTAAATAAAGGCGAAATTTAACAATTCCAGACCAAATGGTCTGCCCTTTACAACATTTTGAACAATGCTTTTATCATTCATTTGTTATTTAAAATCCAAAGAATATATCTAAACTATAAGCCTTATCAGAATGAAAGTTTCTAAATATTTAACGTCATTGTAGAATAATGGTTAATATTTATAGTTAAAATTCCTTAATGGGCGTAAAAACTATGACTATTTAAAGCATATAAAACAAAACATTCCTCTGCGAAAAAGCACTTTAATATCGCTTTGTTCTAAAATAAACATTTTCATCAATTTATCGTCGTTCTCATGATCATTTTAAATTTAGATTTCTCTGAATGCATCTAAAATAATATCTAGTAAATTAGATACATAAAATAATGATTCGCATCATATCTTACAAAACCTAGTTAAAATAGTACAACATTTTGCAAATACTTTTCCCTCGCATTTTCAAGTTTGACATATAAGGAAACAAAAAATTATAATTCCCTTTTCAATATAAATGGAAATTTATTTTATCTTATAAAGCTCTAGACACTATTTCTTGTTAAAAAATAAGTTAGATAGAAATAAGCTAACAGAATTATGTTGAAATTCTACTGGTTAGAATTGGCTGCGTTTGTTACTTTCTTATTATTGGGCAGCCTGATTTAGAAACATTCAATCGAAAAAAAATATATATATTGAAGCTGAAATCAAAATAATACAAGATTAAATTGTATAAGAAAACCAGAAATGATGTTAGTTTATATATGAAATTCGTCGTAGTGACCGCATTTGAAAACAAATATCATTTAATGGATTTTGGATCCAATATTGAAAATTGCATATAAATTTGCAAAGTTAGCAATCGAAAATCAGCCAATCGTTACACAATAACTGACAAAACATTATTGAATTTTAGGAAAATGGAAATTAGAATTGTTTCCGTAATGCTTGACGAAAACAGCAATGGTGGATTTCCCCATTAAGATAACAGCTTCCCCCCCCATTCCATCAGTATTATATATAACACTTGGTTTTTTAAAAATTTTAATATTCAATTATTAGTTAATTTCTCCACGCTGATATTTGAAAGAAAAACAGGAGCAAAATAATGGATAAAAAGCGAAAAAGAAAAATAGAAATGAAATCAACAAACAAATTGAAGCTGTAAATTGAACAGCTCTCGAAAGCATCAAAATTCATTTACTGCGCATGAATAATTAACACATCGAAAAGCGAAATTCAGTGTCTCTCCCCTTCAGCTCAGCAGTAACTACTGTTCATTTCAGTATTCTGAGACGACCACTTTTCGACGATTCTATCTCATTAAGGGGAGAGACGCGAAAGGATGAGCGCATTTCCGGAATTCTTCGTCATTCTTTGACCTTGATTTTTGGCCTATTGGACACTTTTTTGTTCCATTTTTTTTCCTCACGTGCATGTGAATATCGTGTTGTTTCTGATCGTATTATTTTAATTTATTGTAATCCGAGTTTATTTCAATGTTAAATGTAAACATTTCCTCCTTTCATCTTTCCTCTCACCCCTATTTTGACGAATTAGACCCATCCTAACGCGTGCTCAAAAGCGCAGAGGGTTTTAGAATACGTTGTTAAACAATAGGCAAACAAATTTTTTGTAGTTTAGATTTGGAGTTCTGCCAAATGTTACTTCTACATTAACTTTCTTGATATTTTTTTCATTCGTCTTTTCTTGCATTTAATTTTATGGGTATTCGTCTGCTTTCATATTTCTCTGACGGAAATAAATATGGTTTTAAACTTATTCGTTTTATTTTGTTATAAATGACATATTGAAAAAAAATGCATCGATAATTTTCTTAAAATGCATTTAAAATTATTACATCAGTACACTAAATTGCAAAATAATGAATTCAGTAAAAATTTTATGATGCCGAGAAAAAGTTTTTTTCTTCTTCTTTTAATTGAATTCTTTTTAGAAAAATGGTATTAGGCAGCAGTGATGAATTGCAGGCCCCACTGATGAATTGCATTATACCAAAATATTGTTTTGAAATTGACTACTTATTGCATAATTGCTTTGGATTTCCAAAACATTATTAATATATCACAGCACTGAAATCTTACCATAAAATAGCATTGAATGTGTAATTGGTTAAATGCTTCTTCTTCTTCTTGCGTACAGCCGACCACCCCGCCACCACTGAACGTAGCAGTATCGACAGGATTGGTTAAATGCTGCTGAGTGCAAAATGTGTGTTGTTTCTTGGTCATGGAAAAAAAGAAAAATATTTATTTACAATATATATTTACAAGAAGAAAATTAAAAACATCGAACATCGTCTACCGGGATTTTGTTTGTGCGTTGAAGTAGGTTGCCTTAGTCAACATCACTCACAAGCGTTACTTATGTTAAAGGACAACGAATCTTATTTCTCAACAGATATTATTCGCTCATAAGTGCACATAAATACAAAAAAAGAAAAAAGAAAAAAAAAAGAAAAAAAACTTCAAAAAGCGCATTTCATTTTTTACATATCATTCACACAACTGTGGTCGAATAACCTTAAAGTCATGATTTACAGAGAAACAGGAATATTATCAAAAATATTAGGTTCTATCCCTTGGCTAACAAGCATTATAAAAATTGAAATAGCATATGCTATCCTCATAAGAAACATTATTTAAAAATTAGCAAATCAATGTCTGTTTCCGAAATGAATTGATGTTTTTGGCCAGCGTTACTGTTGGACATTTTTGTGCTAATGAATGATTCATTTCTGTCTCTTTTGTACATGAATAGAAAAGTCTTTCCC